>NC_056739.1:1715667512-1715760012 GCF_019279795.1 Protopterus annectens | reverse complement strand
GGACATCAGTGTGCCTGACTATAGATTCACCTATAACTAAAGTGTTGGGTACATTGTCTTGCCTTAGGGGCTGTTGTTGGGTGGCACACTTGTGTTGTGAGCTGTGTGTCACTTTGATTGTGACTGGTGTTTGTTTGCGTTTCCACTTCGGAGGTCCTTGTTGCTTGGGCAGGTTAATGTTAAGGGCCTCCGCATATGTGGGTTTAGTGTTGCTGTGTGTGGGTGTTGATGGTGTGGGTTTTGAAGGGCTATGAGTTGCTTGAGGTGTAGTGCAGGTGTTGACTTTCTCCTCTTGACTCTCTAGCACAATCTTGGCCGGAGAGAGCTTTGCTTCCAGTTTGGCTATGTAAGTGCATCTCTCGCAGGTTGCAGTGTTGGGTGGTAGGAGGAGGGGATTGTCTGTGTACATGAGGCAGTTGCCGCATTGCCCCAATATGCCCAGATTCACCACGTGGACAGGAGAAATCACCAGAAGCTGACCCTTGGACATGCC
Organism: Protopterus annectens; assembly: GCF_019279795.1. NCBI lineage: Eukaryota > Metazoa > Chordata > Ceratodontiformes > Protopteridae > Protopterus > Protopterus annectens. The sequence goes on along the minus strand of NC_056739.1, from coordinate 1,715,759,519 downwards.
TGTTTAGGTGCTTTTTTTGTAAAGTATAAGAACTGTTTTCCCTTACCTTTGCAGGGTACTTTGCAATTATAGGCAGTTTAGTGCCTACGATTAATTTCTCCTTATTGACCAGGAGAGTTGAGTGCTTGTATCAGTTTCAGGCTTCCTAGTGCTTTCCAGCAGGTTCTAGAGCAAGTGCTAGTCACAGGGGTTCAGATTTTAGTGCTACTAGTGTGTGTGTGTGTGTGTGTGTGTGTGTGTGTGTGTGTGTGTGTGTGTGTGTGTGTGTGTGTGTGTATACAGTGGCTATAAAAAGTTTACACACCCCTGTTAAAATGCCAGGTTTTTTGATATAAAAAAATGAGACCACAATAAATAATTTCAAAACTTTTCCCTCCTATAATGTGACCTATAACCTGTATAATTCATTTCAAAAATATACAAACCTGTTTGGGAAAAAAATATATAAAAAAAAATGTACCATAAGCTGGTTCCAAAAGTCTGCACACCCTTAAACTAATACTTTGAAGCACATATTTATTTATAAATTATTAATAATTATTATAAATGAATCTAGTTTTAAAAATGCTATCTGTACTTGTGGCTTATATTGATGCCATCAGAATAGTAGCTGTTCCTGTTCTAATGCCTTATTAGCTGTTAAAAAGCATTTTCTGAAAGTTTTGTACTTTATTACTTGATCAAGTGTCAGTAACACGAAATGCAGAAAAGATGCTTTTTTCCTGTTTATTAGAAGGCCAATATTTTTTTACTGTGGGCTGATCTATTTGTTGATGGTCATTTTGGGATAACAGAACTGCAGAAAATTCAGTAGTTTTCACCATTTTACTTTTGCTGTGATTTAGCATCTATTTACAGTGTTGCTCATCTGTGCCTTTTAATGTCCAAGGGAAATTGCTTGCAGAGTTTCTCATAAAATGATTGTTCACATGGCAGAAAGTATCCCTGCCCATGTTTTTCCACACTGACTGAATTTAGCCCCTGCAGACAGATTGTTGACATGTTGTAGTTAGGGTTGCCACCTTTTAAAAAGGCCAAAGTGGGACATGGGGGTGTGGCCAACATGACACTGGCCACACCCCACCACGACATCACTAGAGGTGTTAAAGGAGATGCAGTATTACAGTTATGGGTACAACATTGTAACATTACAGCATACTGAAAACTCACAAACCATTTAAATGAAGTGAAGCATTACTGCAAAAAAACACATTACTCAGTTTTAACAGTAAGCAAACTGTAAAGGAATAAAAAACACTACTCATTAAACAGACACTTGTTTATTTAAAAAAGTAAATAAATTCATAAACCAACCATGACTATTCTGAAAAAGAACGAAAAAATCTACATACCACACACACAAGCCAAGTGTAAAATTAAGACTGTTTTTATTGTAAATTAAAGCTAAAGCAAAGAAAAACAAAAAAACTACATACTGCGCACTAGTACGCTAAATCAATTTTTTTAAAAAGTGTATTTTGAATTAGATTTTATGGCTTGAAGGAGGGCCCGGTTTGAAACAATATTTGAATAAGTCACTACATTTCATCTGGTAATTTACAGTCATCCATTAGTTCGGCTTTTAACAAGTCTACACTACATTGGTTTCGCACATCTGTCCATTTACCTTTCACCAAAGAAAAAACTCTTTCTGCAAATGCATTTGATGTCAGTACAGATAATACCCTAGCAATTACCGGATATAGTGCAGTCTGCTCAGGCCCTTCCCTGAAAATCTTCATCCACTTTTCTCCTGGGGTCAAGCTTGTCTTACATAACAGTTCGAGAAAGGGCCTAATTGCCAAGTAGTCCTTGAAAAGATGGCCTTCATCTACATCTTCAGAATCAGGGCAGTGTTCACATTGAGTATGTCACTGAAAGCAAAGGGCTGAGTTAGACATACTTTAGACGGTGTAAACAAGTAGTTGTTTTCAGTATAATCAAACTACTGTTCCAAGTACTTCAGTGCTGTCTCTAAGAACACAATGAAGTCTCTTTTCACTTTGTTAGCAGAAATGTTGTCTGATGTGCTCATAAGTGCCCTGAGTTTCCCTCCAAAGAAAGCACCTTCAGCTCTTGCCTGCAGTTTTTGCTTTAGAGAGACCATAACACAAAATGTTTCCATGGCAGTAAGTCCTGATTTTTCTAATGTACTTGTATGTTCATTAAAATCGATAAGAACAGCACAGAGAGAGAGAGTGCAAGTAGTACTGGGGCAGCATAGGCATTCATTCTCGCCATGCTCATTAGCTGAAAAGGACTGCCATATCTGCCAGGGGGTCTCCTCTTCTCCCTGGCAGAGGAAATAAGACTGGAGCATTGGGAGATTTTTCACTACTCTTTCAATGGCTGGCAGTAATGACAGCCACCTTGTTGGCACATGTCTTGACAGACTCTCAAATTCCATGCCACAAAACTCAGTCTTTCAAGTCTCTGGTCCTTGTGGCAGAACCTGGGAATTGGCTGAAAGTTTCATTACAAATACTTCCACATCGTACAGTAGTTGTGCTGCAGCTTTTTTGGCTGCATTTTATTATATAATAACTGCCTGTTGTTGCCTTCATGCTTACCCTAGAATCTCTGCTTTTCTCTTTTCCTAGTTGAACTCTACAGTTCCCTACAAAACGGTGTCTACAGGACTGCAATCAGTTTCTCTCAACATTTAAACAAAGTAGGTTGCACACACACAAAGCATTTGTTAAGCTTTCACTTACAGTGCTTTGTAATTGAGCAGGTCACCATATTGGTCAGCCATAGGGCTCCTTGTTTCTACTTGAGTGGTTGCCTCCTTCCCCTGTAACTGAAGTAAATTGACACTTACATTAAGAGCTGTAATACTTACCTTATAGCTTTAGGACACCTTAGGAAACCTTGTAAACTGCAATAGCCCTGCTACGTTCGCCCTCGCTACGCTTGGGCTCTCTTCGCTCCTCTCCCTGCCCCCAATTACCTCCCGCCCCCAGTGCCTCTAAATTTATAGTACTATAGCTACTCCCCCACTTTCTAGATCCTATCTGCTTTCATCTGGGATAATTCCACCCACCCCCATTCTACTACCTACATTTTAATAGCACCTATTGGCTTTCATCTGGCATTCTCCCATCACCCTTCCAGTACCTTTACCTCACCACTCTATCTTCTGGTGTTGCATCACCAGGTAAAACAGTTCCTTAACTCAGTAGCTGAATCACAGATAATGATATACTCCTCTTTACTACCCCTCTTGTTCACACCATACCTCCTTACCTTGTATGAAAACCAGTTTCTCACGGGATTTCAGGTCCCAAAAGGCCATATTATCACCCCATCTGTAAATCCTTCCACCTTCAACCATACTTACAGTACCAGATCCTATCCATCATCTTGGTCAGTCTATCAACATCTCAACCCCAGGCACATAAGCTCTAGATCCAAACACTACCACAAACTAATAAACAAATTCCTGAAGTCCATCACCAAGTATAGACTCAACCTAATATTTGGTGGTGATATTCACCCCAACCCTGGCCCACTCATTTCAGATACACATACCCCCTCTACTTGCAATCTAAGCTACAAACCTACAATTAATAGGCCAACTAACTCTCTCCTAGTCTGTCATCTCAATATTAGAAGCATTAATAACTATGTACATGAACTGCATGCACTTCTGGATGTCCACTCCCCTGAGATTCTCTGTTTATCTGAAACCTAACACTAAAGACAATGAAGTGTTACCACCTGGGTACAACATACACAGGCTGGATCGTGCTTCGAGGAAGGGGGGTGGGGTAGCTGTACTCTATAAATCTGAGTTGAATGTCACCATAGATGTAATACAACAACCTCAGATTTATAACTCAGAGATTCTTGCCACCAAATTGCAACTTAATAAAAATAAATGCATTAATATCATCTGTATGTACATTCCCCCAGGTAACAATAGATCTACATTTGAAGATATCCTGCACTGGCTGTCATGTCACTACCCCCAAGAAACCCTACTACTTGGAGACTTTAACATAGACTGGGGCACCTGTTCCTCAGAATCCCCAACCACCCATATTAACCTGCATGCATTTACACAAATCATATCCACCCCAACCAGGATAGGTAAACCCAACCAAAAAGAAAGTATACTTGACTGGGTACTCATAATAGTCACCCCCAACTGTACACCTCTGGTACCCTCCATATTGGCCTAAGCGATCACCTTCTCACATATGTAATTAAGCACAAAACCATTAATTCCCAACAACCCTTACTCAGAAAGGTTAGAAACAATAAAAACTTTGACCCTGCCAAATTCCAACAAGAACTAAACTCATGTAATTGGTCTATTCTAAAACACCTTCCCTTAGAGGAAGCAGTAGCATACTTTAACAACAAATTCCTTGAGATCCTTGATTTGCATGCACCTGTTCGTTCAAAGAGAACCAAGGCAAAAACTGTGCCATGGCTTTCTATAGAGTCTAAACTCAAAATTACCCTTAGAAACAAAGCATGGGCTTTATGGCGTTCTTCTAAACACCCTCAAGATCACATTAAATACAGGCAATCCAGGAACGAAACCAAAAAATCAATTTTACAAGACAAAAAAAACAATACTACTGTAATTTACAGACAGTAAATCAAAATAACCCTCAGAAGTTTTGGGCAGGTTTAAATAATCTACTACATCCTGGACAAACTTCAACCCCAATCCCTGCTGCTACTATTGATAAAATCCCTGAAAATGTTTCTGATAGTTTTAACCAATTCTTTACTGAGACAATTCAAGCCCTAGCTAGCCAACTTCCTCCTAGCTCCCCTGGTCCTGAAAGTAGCACCCCTAGAAACCTACTCGCGTTCAGCTTCCAACCAGTCGCCACTTCACTTATCTGTACCTTGATTAAAAAATTAAAACCCACTACACTTTCTGCTGATCAACTCCCTGCCAAGCATGTACAAAAATCAGCTGATGCTATTGCTTACCCCGTCTCAATACTAATCGGTCGAACCATAGTAGAAGCTAAAATTCCCACATCTGGAAAATATCCTATGTAATCCCACTTCACAAAGGAGGCAGCTCTACTGAATTCTCCAATTATAGGCCAATAGCTATACTCTCTCCACTTGCAAAGATTATGGAAAAATGTATTCATAGACAACTCATGCACCACCTAATCCAGAATCGCCTTATGGCAGACACTCAGCATGGCTTCCGTCCTCATCACAGCACTACTTCAGCCCTCCTAGCCTTTACCAACACCATAAACCATAATCGCAACAATAATTATATATCCTCAGCCCCCTTTTTGGATCCTTCCAAGGCATTCGATATGGTTGATCACTGACTTTTAATCCACACCCTGCAAACATTCTGTCTAGATACTGGAGCCCTCCAATGGTTTCAATCCTACCTGAATGGTCGACAGCAGGCTGTCCTCTGGCATTACAAACTCTCTAACCTTCTACCTAACACCCTTGGAGTACCACAAGGCTTTATACTAGGGCCCGTGCTGTTCTCCGTCTTCATTAACTACCTTTATACTGTCATCCCAAAAGTCAGCTGTATCCAATATGCTGATGACTCTACTCTGATTTGTTCAGCCACATCTCCAGTAGAGTTATGGTCAGCTACCCAGACAACCTTTAATACAATAGAAAACTGGCTTTCTGAACATCGTCTGATCCTAAATCCCAAAAAAACTAAAATCCTGTTATTTTCACCAACACGTAGGTCTACCACTTTCACTTTTACCATAAAATCAAATGATGGCACAATAATCTCCCCTGACCCATCTACAAAACTATTAGGTGTCATCATAGAATAATCTAAAATTTGACCTACATGTTAACCAAACTATCAAAACCATCAATAAAAAATTAGGGTCACTTTACAGAATAAAAGCCTTCCTAACCCCTCCAGCTAAAATTGTCATAGCTCGCTCTCACCTTCTTTCAACCCTTCTGTATGCATCCCCTCTACTCTCGAATTTAAACAAGACTGTCCTTAAACTCTTAATTTGCTACAACCACATTGCCAGGTTTGCCACTGGGCTGCCTTTTAGGACACATCATTGCATCAATCTAAATCAGTTTGGATGGCTTGAACTACCCAGCCTAATCCAGTATAACCAACTGATTATGGCTTATAAAATCCTCTATAATCCGGACAGTACTCCTGCCCTTATCACCCCCTATAAAAATCTAGACCGCTTTGATCCTCTAACAAATTACTAATTCAGACTAGCAAAATTAATTACACAGCTGGTGATTCTCTCTTTGCAAACTCTGTAAGTAGATCCTGGAACTCTCTTCCAGCTGATATTGCCTTACTTTCCCCCTTAGGTCAATTTAAAACTAGACTCAAACAACATTTGCCACTTAACTGGCTATGTCAATGTATCAAGCCTGGCCAACTCTTTCTAGAATGTGTAAAAAAAAATCTGTTAACCAGTTTACTTTGCAATTTAATTTAATCCTGATTTATGCTCAGGATTAACTGTAACCTGTGGAACTTGTTTAACTTGCTTACTTATGTAATCTTTGTAAATAGTCTGTTTGTAATATGTAATGCTGGTATTATGTAAAGCTGTATCTGCTTACCCTTGGAGCTTTTCTCCCCGGGCCACCGCTGAAAATGGACATGCATCCAGTCGGACTATCCCGGTCAACAAATAATAAATAAATAAAATTTTGAATGATGTGGGCAACACAGTTAGGCTTCTGGAATGATGAGCACTTTTCTTTTAATCTGGTATGCACATCAGATTTCTTCCCATAGTTTATACTGGCATTATCAGCCCCATATGCTGAAATGTTGTTCCAGGAGAAGGAGTTCTTTTCCATAATGTTCGAAATTTGCTGTGATAAAGCCTGTGCAGCTTCATCGTGGTCTTCATAGAAGTCCAAAAGGCCATTCAGCACCCCTTATTCTTTAGAAAAATACCTCACAACAAGTGGAAATAATTTTATGTTCCCCTTGTTGGAAGCATCTGATAAAATTGCAAATGAAGTGCCTGGTTTTTGAAGGTCACGCAGGAGGCATTCCAATGAGTGCGGTCCCAAAACATTTTTGACTATGGCTTCAGCCTTGATTCTTCCACAAGATAGTTTCTTTGCAATGTCCGAGTCACTGTACAGCTGGCTGGCCAACTTTACTGCACAGTCCAAGCTGTTATAGGAAATATTGTGTTTAACAGCATGGAACACCTCAGAGGCTTCTGCTACAACGATCCTAGGTTCTGGTTCCTCACTGTTTGTGTTCCTTGTCCACTTTGTCATCAGGTGACTGGATTTAGCTTGAAGAATAGAAGTCTTATGTTGTTTAGTTGCCTCATGTCGTGTGACATCGTTTTTTCCACCGTGGGTCACTAGAAATTCTCTCTTGCAGTACCTGCAGAATGCTTTGACATCACTGCATCTCTCAATCCAGTCGAATTCCGTTTTCCAAACATTCTGCCACTTGCACATTCTCTTGTTGCTGGTTGGCTGTGATGAAGCTGCTGCTCTCTTCATTCTTGAATCTGTACTTACCTGATACGCAACATATTTAGCAAAACTGTTAGTAGGTTGCAGTAACATACTGGTGCACAAATGAACTGGCTAGAAACAGTGGCACATGAAAGAACTGGCTAGAAACACTGGCACATGAAATCATTGGTTTGAAAAAGACTGGCACCTGATAATCATAAAAACATTGGCATATGAAACATGAAGCAGCTTAACGTTCTTTGATATAGATTCACTAAAGACCTGAGAACAAACTGGCCTTGGCTCTAGATGATTGCCACTGTTAACTGACGTCCCACCGACCCCATGTGCAAAAATGGGAAAAAGGGGTTTTAGATGGATAAATACAGACAGTGGCTTAAAAAACATTGGCACACAAAATAACTGGCTTGAAAATCATTGGCATGCGAAAGAACTGGCTTGAAAAACATTGGCATGCAAAAGAACTGGCTGAAAAACATTGGCATGCAAAAGAACTGGCTTGAAAAACATTGGCATGCAAAAGAACTGGCTTGAAAAATATTGGCATGAAAAAGAACTGGCTTGAAAAACAATTGGCAAATGAAAGAACTGAGGAATGGAGCAGAAAAGAATTAACATTACAAACCATTTGAAAAAGGTAAAATAGTAAATGAGGTAATGTATTGGGGCATTTTGGTCATTGAAAACGTTGACATTAACACAGCTCGTAGAAAACTAAATGCATTATTTTTATCATCGAACATGCCCCCCACCCAACCCCTCAAGAAAATAAAGTTAAACACATTTTCACTGTACCTACCAACACACTAAAATGAATGAGAATGCACAAAGGATACCATAGACCAGATTTAGCTTTTGATCACAGCAGTTAAAAGAAATAAATGTATAGCACTAATTTATACAGCTCAGTGATTTACTAACGAACATGCCCAACAGCAGCACTAGCCGTAGTAGGATTATAATGAAAGCAGTACGTTGTAAATTTATTGAAGACCTCACTAAAAACAAAATACAAACTTGGCTACTTATAAAAGCAAACTATCCAGTAATGACGACATGGTTTAGCAAAAATCTCAAATGCACTGCATTAACTTCTGAGCATCCATCCATTAAAAAAAAAAAAAAAAAAAAAGAAGAAGAAGAAAAAGTCCGTAAACATTTTACCTTTAAAAAATACTTCTTGCTATAGCAGCTAAAATAAACTACAATGTACGGCAGACTCCATGGACCCCTTTTACCTCAAAACATAGCAATTAAGAGTAAATTACCCAGCACAGCGATGCAATAAACACGTCAAAGCAAAATCAGCACACCCATATTCACACATTACAAGCAAAGCAGACATTTTAACCTTATTAAAGACAGCATAAAAAAAATAAAATGCACACATTTACAACTATAAATGAAAACGATCTTGAAACAGCTTCGGTAAGTTGGCAACATGTACCTACTAGAATAATAAATGCAGTACGTTAACTATTAACATTTCCTCTCAAAAGGTAGACCTGTACCACATGCACATTGACTTGCACGAACGGGAAAAAGTACCCAAACTGTATATCCTAACTTCCTGAAAACGGCATTAAATTGCACACATTTCCACACGCACAAGTGCAAACTATGCTCAAACATTTTTTTTATCTGCAAACAGAAAGTACTCTGAAAAAGGTACGACAATAGAAATGCATCACACTACATTTATATTTGATTGCCCCCCACAAGAAATAAACAAAACTTCTATAAACACGGTTCAGCCTTTAAAAAGTAATGCTTCCAAATCATACCCCCAAGAACAGTCACAATTACATATACATACACACACGGGTATTATACCTTTTAAAAACTACTACTCGAAAAATCTCAAAATAACCACTGCACAAATTTATGTACTGTGTACTGCACCCCTCCCCCCCCCATTTACCTCTAAACATAAAAAACTTAAATTTAAATAAAGCACAATATTCCCATTTAAAACTACTACTTGAAAATCTCAAAATTACCACTGCACAAATTTAAATACTCCATACTCCACCCCCATTAACCTCTAAACATTAAAAACTTAAAGCACAATATTCCCATTTTAAATAACTAAAGCCACCAAATACTGTGTACTTGCCATTATCACAGTCTTTGCTGGGCTAGCTGGCTTCCTTCCTGCTGGAATGGCTGGCTGGATGATTGGCTGTCTGTCTGCTGGAGTGGCTGGGCTGGCTGGCTGGCTAGCAGGCTCCTTGCTGGCTGGCTGGCTAGCAGGCTCCCTTGCTGGCTGGCTGGCTGGCTAGCAGGCTCCCTTGCTGGCTGGCTGGCTGGCTAGCAGGCTCCCTTGCTGGCTGGCTGGCTGGCTAGCAGGCTCCCTTGCTGGCTGGCTGGCTGGCTAGCAGGCTCCCTTGCTGGCTGGCTGGCTGGCTGGCTCCCTTGCTTGGCTGGCTGGCTGGTTAGCAGGCTCCCTTGCTGGCTGGCTGGCTAGCAGGCTCCCTTGCTTGGCTGGCTGACTGGTTAGCAGGCTCCCTTGCTGGCTGGCTTGCAGGCTCCCTTGCTGGCTGGCTGACTGGTTAGCAGGCTCCTTTGCTGGCTTCTTGGCTGGCTTCCTTGCTGGCTTCTTGGCTGGGAAATCTCAGTCCTTTCATAAGTTATTAGCAGCTGTAAAGCACTAATACAAAACTGCTCTACAGCTGCGACCTTTGTAGGGCTCTTCTGACGGGAATCCCCACCCCTTCAATCCTTGCAGCCAATTGCTGCTTGAATTACACCACCTGGACCTAACTGGGAATACCTCTAACTGCAAGTCCGGGTTGGTAACGTGGCCGCATTGCCGTGGAATAACCAGAAGTATTTTTGGCTTTTCCACGGCAATTAGGCGTGCACTGAAAAATGGGACTTTTAAGTCCCACAGCCTGAGAATGCAGGCAACGGGATGAGAAGGCTCAACCCATGAGTGTCCCGCTGACAACGGGACGGGTGGTAACCGTAATTGTAGTCATTTTACTAAATACCCACTTGAATGTTGATGTGCATTATCTGTTTTAAAATTCTCTCTGTGCCAAATTTAGAGTGTTAATGACATTTTGCTGCTCTTGCCTTTCAGTAGAATAATGAAAACCGCATTTTTGAAAACACTGTCTTGGAATAATCAAAATTCTTGTTAAGAATGACTGCTTGATGTGTTAGTCTATGTAAGTGTCTTGATTTGCATCCTGAGATGTTGCTTGGCCTCTGACAACACTTTTCATCTTTATTTGTGTTTTTTTAGCTTTTTGTGTTCTGCTGACCTTCTGTCAGTCAAGTTGTTCCCCATACACCAAGGTGACAGCCATCAAAGAATGGCCATCATTTAGGCAGCCATAAGTAGTAGTTTGTTCGTTCTTTTTTGTTTGTCAATGTATTGCCCCAACCCCACAGCACATGTCAAGTAATATGTCCCTGATTCGACATGCAATGTACATTAGCAAGGGTATGCCATTCACTTCTGCAAGTGATGCATCTCGTCAAAATAATCCTGTGTATCTTGAAGCCAGTATTCCAGTGGGGTCTGCAGTATTCACAGAGGGTTCGGCCATTGGAATGTATGCACTACTGCACTCTTTCACCCCCCTTCTCCAAGGGGTGATGACAAAGCTGTCACTCTTCTGCTTCCCCTTGTCATTTCCAGCAGGAAACTGAGCTGCTTTTAAAATTCTGGTTGCTTGGGTGGTAGTCAGGGCTGTGTCCCTCTATGCTAACTAGTTGGATGCTTTATTGGACAATTTATTGTCTGTATACTTGACGTTCAGCAATTTCAGTCACATATAAGAGCTTATTTTTGAAACTGTCAATTTATTTGATTAAATAAAATGTGGAAGGACTTAGCCCTACTATTTCCCCTTTCTGGAAACTCTGGCTACAGGAACCATTAGGACTAATACAACAGATGCTTGGACCATTTAACACGTTAAACTCTGACTACCAGCAATGCTGCTCTTAACCCTTTAGCGTACTGCCAGTTTACAATGCTGCCTTTCTTTTGGACTGTGTTTGCTGTGTTCAACACCATCAGGGTGCCTTTTTTCACAGTTTGACATAATTTTCCAAAGTCTTGACAGATCTGTATGGCATTAATAGTTCTTGACCTCCTTTCATGTCAGTGTTTATTTGCTATTCTTGTTGGATTTCTTGTGGATTATTTTTGCTTGACCTGTCTGGAGACATGCCTTGTTTGCCTAGATAGCTTCTTCTTCATAGTGGCTCTGCAGTAGGCAGATGGTCCCAGCAAACTCGTACCTTAAGTGTTTCCTTTGCTTGGCCTATTACATGGTACTGGCTCATGAACTTGTTTGTAGAGAACTTTGTGCCATAGAAGGGCTATAAAAAAAGCTCTGCTAACCAGAATGTTTCATAATCTCAAGTTCAAGCTTTCCAGTTGTCAGTAATGCAGGTCCTCTCACAGAAAGTTAAAATACCACTGTTGTGAAAGTAAGAATACTAGAGAGAGAAGAGTTTCTTTTGGGCAATATGTTTTGAATTAAGGAAGTCTGTGAAGAACCAGGTTCCTTCAGCAAGTTCCTAACCTTTTGAAACACAAGTCTTGGGTGCAGAAGAGTTCTTTTTCCCCTTCTAAGAGGTCTGAGCCTGTCTGCTGGATAACTGCAGCTCTCTATCTGGGAATACCGGAGGTAGCTGTTGTCATGCTACAGTCACAGCTGCCTTCAAACGCACACCCATTTCCATACTGGCAGGTAGACTATGATAGCTTTGCTGACGCCCTTTAAATACATGACTTTGCTTGTTGTATAGAAGGGTCGGACCGTGGTAGGTTGTTTTACGTAACCTTTATCAACAATATGAGAAGAGAAAATGAGAAAGTTAAAACCTACCCAATGAATTATACCTTCTTAAGAAAACCTTTCTAGTTAAGTTCATTATTTAAATCAGCAGGCATTAAAGTTAATTTTCTGAGCTTTGTAGTCCTTTACACATCTTTTCTGTGTGCGCTCTTCCACCACTGTAGCTTTTCCTTCTACACATATCCTTTATGACCATAGTAACAGAGTCAAACTTAAACCAGTTAATCTGTCTATGGACCTTCTTCCTTCAGTACGCACTGTATGGAATGGCTTGTGTGCTATGACTCTCTGCAAACTTCACAGATATGTGGACTGAACCAAGAACCCAGAAACATTGCTAAAATGGGAGAGGAGCAACTGCCCCAGATGCAAGGTGATGTTCACCCTTCTCACTGGTGCAATATCCTTTTGGCTATATAGGTCATATCCTGCCAAGGATCCAACTGACTCGCTTCAAAAATGTCGCCCTCCCACACCTGCACTCTGACTACTTGCTGTCCAGAGCATAAGTAGGAAATCAGCAGTCAACTTCATGCACAGCATCATCATATTTTGTTAAGTCAGACCATAATTTAGTGACTTTTTCCTTTTTAAAATTTGTGGTACTTCCCTGTAAAGAGCTCTGTTTTTAGAGACTTCTCAAAAGCAAACTTTCAGTTTCATGATGACTTTAATTCTGCTGTAATCCTCCTCTAAGGGGATCCTTTTGCTGAATCTGGTACCTATATCTCCGACTTCTAGTCCCACTTAAGTAGTTGTATTGATAAGGGTAGTACCTTTCCGCAACACTTATGAGAAGTTTAGAAACAGACCCCTGTGGTGGAATACCTGCATGAATGTGCAAATAAATACATTGGGTAAGAGAAAGGAACTGCTTAATGTTTATAAGAGATCTCATTCTACCTACCTTAAGAGTACACTTAAGCAAACTAACAAAGAGCTTAAGGGAACCATTAGGAAGCTTGAAGCCTAGTCTGAATTTAAACTAGCAACTAAAACCAAAAATAACTGTAAACCTTTAACTACGTCAGAAAGTTAAGAACCAACACCCAATGGTGTTTGCAACTGGTCCACAGTAATACAATGCTCTGACCCAAAAGGAATAGCTAATATCCTAGCTAGCAAATTTAGTGCAAGTTTTACTCTACCCACAGTTGTCCCACAAGTTCCACAGTCAGAGCTGTCCCCATTAATTACTGTGGAACAAGTTCTATCAAGCCTCTTCATCCATGGGCCCTGACAATGAACCGTGTTGCTTGATTATCAGTGCTTGATATGGTCATGTTCTTCGTGTTTTACTGTTGCAGTCATCACATTTGGGTTATCTGCTTGCAGTAGCTCTCAGTCGGCCTGATTAACAAAGTCTCGCAGCATACCGGAGTACGAATGGGTCTCTGTAGAGGCCTGCGAATCTGAAGTAGCGGGTATCGGGGGCTGCAAAAGCACCTTACCGAGTACTAGCGACTAGCTTAGGAGAAGCGTCGATAGCTTTGGACCTAGGTGGCCTGTCTCTGTCTTTCTTTGCATTTTTTCGGAATGTCGATAGTCTGATGGCTTATCGAAGACATATCAGGATAATTGAACCGAGCACCAAAATATTTAGAAGCGAAAATATACAGATGACTGATAGTTCATGGTTTAAATAAGGCACATCAGTTTAGAGCAAGGAAAAGTTTCCCGAACGGGGTACTTAGCTTTTAGTTGAAGACTTCGGTTCTGAAACTCGAAAAAGAAAATTTCAGGAGTCTGCCGACCGGCACTTGCGAACTGCTTCTGCTTCAGGCACTGCACGGCAAGAAAGACTGGGGTAATGGTGTCGGCTGCATGTTTTATATGCCTGACTACCTGGCGTCACGGAACAAGAGACAGCAACCGATGCAGGACCCAAGACTTTGTTAATCTATCAAGCCTCTTCATCCATGGGCCCTGACAATGAACCTTTGTTGCCTAATTATCAGTGCCTGATATGGTCATGTTCTTCGTGTTTCACTGTTGCCAACAGAGGGCTACTGCAAGCAGGTAACCCAAATGTGATGACTGCAACAGTGAATACACTCTAATATCTACATTTATGGTAAGTGTACACAACTGTACTTTTTTAAACCTCTAGTTGAATGTTTGTTTAATCTAAGCCTCTTTATTTTATTTTTTTTTAAACTGTTATAATGCCATTACACAAGGGTGATGCAACCACAGACCCTGGAAACTATAGACCTGTTAATCTCACTAGCCTATGTATGGAGAGCATTATCTCAGACTTCATTAGTCTGGACATTGAAAATCACTTAACCTTGCATCCTCATCAAGAAAGTCCTTCCTCTTTTTAACCTTATTAATTTCTTTGAAAAGGTAACTGAAGCAGATAATAATGGCTATGTTGTGCATACACCATCTGTACATCTGACCAAGGCCTTTCACACTATTTCCTATTTAAGCATTATTGATAGAATTTAAATCCTTGTATTGTGCAATGGATAGCTTTAACTGGTTATCTGACAGAACCTATGTGGTTAGAGTAGCAGGTGCTACTTCTGAAAGTAGAACAGTTACCAGTGGTTTACCACAGGGCTCAGGTTTGGGCCCTTTCCTATTTGGCATATATTTCTCAGATCTTCAGGCCAGCATTTCTGGCCTATGGTCAACTAACTGTTATTCAATTTTCAACTAACTCACAGTTACTACAGCATGGCTTAGACCTTGTTAATTTGGTGCAAGGACAGTGGTCTGAAAGTAAATGTAAAAATTGTGGCATAGTTCATCTTAGAAAACAAAACAGTTTCACTTGCTGTGTAGGAGATGCATCCTTCCAGTCAGACACCACTGTAAGGGATCTGGGTACTCCTGTTAATTCTGTATTATTTGACCATCATTTCTCCACAGTAGTTCAGAAAGCCTTTTATCTGGTCCATCTAATTTCCAAAAGCATCTTCATGAGATCCATAGAAGTCTTAATTCCTCTTTACTCTTCTCTTATCAGACCCGTTATTGAGCATATTGCACTGTTTTGCATATATTTATGTAAACATATCACACAGCTTGAGACACTTCATTGATTCATAGCTAAAAAGGTCAGTAGCCTCAAATCTTAGTTATCTGGAGAAGGTGGCAGCCCTTTTCTGTACTCAGATCTTCACAGAGGAGTCTGTAATAGACCTGTCTAGCCTTTCATGCCATGAAACATCCAGCTCTGTTTGATCTATTCCTTCACAGAACTAATGGTACATCAACTGCTCTGTTCAAGGAATTAAGCCTTCTTCAGCAGATAAATAAGACATGTTTGCATGATGAATTCATATCCCTTATCTTTAGAACATGCTTCCATTTCAAGCAGAGTTAGTACCCTTGCCCCTTCGTGGTAAACTTAGATAACTGGATGGGCAGCCTCAAATTCTCTCCAGGTCTATCTTTTCTTGCCCTGCTTGGGGCTAGAGGGAAATTTTGAATATGGCTTTTTGGTTAGGCTTGAAATGGTCTGCAGATCAATTGCCTAGTACTTGCCAATGAAATTATGAGTGAAGAAATCTTTAGTACTTTTTTGCTTCCTGGAGAGGAAGCAGCTCTGTGGCTTCACATGAGCAGCAGTCAGCCTTCAAGCTTCATTTCTGAGAGATACGTCCCCACAGGAGAACGTTTCCACCCAGAAGTTGTTGCCCTTTGAAGAAGGTACGGTTTGTTTTTTTCTGTGATTAAAAGTAGTATTTTCTCTTCAAGAAATCTGGTATTTGTTCTCAATATTGGAAGTTTCTTGGCAGGGATCACTGTATTTATATAAGGATTTATTTGGTAGCTATTTTTGTGGTTAATGTGTACTGGTTATGCAAACTTTCTGATCCTTAAAAGCACAATAATTGATAAAAATGTTCTGACAGGGCACAAAACAATTTTGAAATTTTAGTGCTTATGTACACTTAATGACAGTTTTTTTTCTCTCAGGGTGGTTTGAGGACAACTGCTTTTTTCTGACAGAATTTTCTGTGTTCTGCTTATGCATTTACAGACGAGGAGACTGTGTGGAGAAGTGTGTGTGTGTGTGTGTGTGTGTGTGTGTGTGTGTGTGTGTGTGTGTGTGTGTGTGTGTGTGTGTGTGTGTGTACACACGATTCTTATGAATACTTGACAACTTGCCTTCTGACTGACTCATTCCAATACTGTTTACCAGTGTTCAAACCTTTTCAAGAGCCCTAGCAGGGATTCTTCCTCTAGTACTGTTGGCACTTCTTATGCTATACCTGAGGAAAAAAGGAAAAAAACACAGAGCCCTTGCTACCACCATGGGCTAAGGCAGTGCCTCAGATAATAGTGTGTGAACATTTAGTGCCAACCATTGTACTTCGGACCTTTCACTTGCTTCTGCAGGTTCCTTGGCTGTAGTCTTTCATCCACCATGGACATGGGGAGCAGCCATGCCCTGTTTGTCTGTTCCATTGTCCAATTTGGCCATGGGGAGCACCATCTTTTTTGGGTCTGGGAGACACTCTTGAGGGATGCTTTTCTGGGTACCTGGGGAAAGAGATCTGATAGAGCTTAAGTCCCATCTTCTAGTTCTTCTTTGCAGGTAATCCTCTGGAAGAAGAAAACAAAAAGGTTAGATATTGTTCATCCAAAGACGATGGTATCTTCGTAACGATGGCTTTCTTTAGTTAACCAGGCAGTTATTAGAAGCTGTTGATTCTAGTGCTCAGAAATCCTTACTGAAGGCAATTTCAGTAAAGAAATTCCTAAGAAAAATTTGTCTGAGGATTCTGATGTGGACAATGAGAGGGCTTCTTCTGCAGATTCTCAAGCCCAAAACGTTGATTCTGAGGAAGCTTCATCCTCACCACCTCCTTTGGAGGAATTTTCTTTCCATCAGACTGTTTCCATGAGTTGTGTTTTGTGGGAACAAGTGAATGTTCCCCCTGAATTGAAGAACTCTTATGATACGTTACAAGTGAATTTATGTCATTCTACACCCATCCCTCCTATTTTGCCAGCCTTGGAGGATGTATTTAATGATACCACTAATAATCCTGGCTGACACCCTTCAGTCCCCAAAAAGGCAGACCTGTATAAAGTATTTCAAAGTAACAATTTTTTGTTTTCTCATTGTTAATCATACCCAGCTTCCATCTTTAACTCTTCACTGTCTGGAAACTGTTGGTCAATACTAACCCCTCTCCTGTGGACAAAGAAGGTAGGGTTTTTGACAGAATTGGTATGAAAAGTTTCTCATCCATTTGCCCAACAGTTAAAAATTCTGTTGGGTAAAGTGTGGAACTTTTATTCTGTTTTTTGTGCTGACAGTTTGAGGGAATACTGTACCGCTCTACTTTTTGGTGGTAGCTCTTTTCTGAATCCTATTATTTCTAATCTTGTCAAGTACGTAAACATGTTTTATGTTTGTGCAGATACTGTCTAGGACTACTGATACAATTTAGAGAAGATATGCCTGGGTACATAACCAAAAGTATGCTAATAAAGTAAAGTCTGAAATTTTCAGTTCTGCTTTAGATCAGATTTTGCTTGGCCCATCTGCTACTCCTGTCGTCAAACAATTTCATGAAAGAAGGAAGCTAGTTCAAAGAGCGTCTATGATTTTTCAAGGCCCCTTCACAAATCTCGGAAGTCTATCTTTTTTTAAAAAGGGGGGAAAAAAAGCAAAACAAGCATTCCCTGTCATCTCAAGGCAAACAAGAAGCAAAAAAAGAGATGGAAAGATGGGAACAACAAGAAACAAGGATCCTTTACAAAAAAGGGAGAGTCTAATACCTCAGAATGACTATGCCAGTATTCTATTCCCAGTCCCCACCGGTCCTGACACTTCTATCAAAATTAGTTCCAGAAACTGGCTGTTTGCATTCCCCTTTAGTAACAGATTGTTTCAGACTCTTGAGTGTTAAAAGTAGATTCTGTTCATTCATTCCATCTGATCTGACATGTGGGTCCTCGAACCACTTAATGGATTCGATTTGGCAGTATCGGTGTGCTCCAGCATTGAGCACCTTTAAGAATCTTCCCTCCTAAAATGTATCTTTCTCTCCCTAGTTTACTGTGATCTCATTTGCAGTCTCTGCACTAAGAAGCATGATCACTTGCAGTTAAATGCCTTCAGTTTTTTGTTTGAGGGTTTTCATTAAAAAGTCTTGAAAATATAACTTCATAGGCTCAAATGGAGATGAGACACAACTGTGTAAAAGATCAGCTTTCCAAAAATTGGTGTGCGCGTATAAGACTTTTAACTAACTGTCATATGTAACGGGTGTGATTAATAGCTTTTCATTGTAATCATATTATCTTGAAACATAAATGGCCTCACAGATACAAATAAACAAGAAAGAGTATTGAATTATGTTAAGAAATGCAGAGGGCAAATAGCAATGCTACAGGAGACATATTTGGAAAGAAATGAGCATGTGAACTTGACAAAAGGGATTCTGGATGTATATTCAGCAGAATGTCAGGCAAAAGAAAAAAGGAATATTAATACTGATTGCTAGAGGGGCTCCAATAGTGATAGAAGAGGGAAAAAAGACTGGTAGATTTGTGGTTGTAAGGGGCTGTTGGCAAGGGAGGAAGATTACACTGACACGTATTTATATTCCACCAAATACTGTTATTACAGAGCTTAATTAGGAGAAATAATCAGCTTTCAGTAGATACTATTACTTATAAGTAGGGAGTGGATCTTGATCTGTGATGTTGAGGCTGTATCAGGGGGACCTAGAAGGGAAAATGTAACAAAGTAGGGTAGATTTCTGAAGAAATTTATGAAAATATTTGGTTTAGAAGATGTGAATTCAGTGTAGAAATTATGACAGAATTTATACATTATTCCCCAAGGTACACTAACTGGGTTAGACTGGATAGAAATTATATTTCACAGTAATATGTGCATTTAATTGAAAGCTTCAGTATGTATGCATCTAGTGACTATTTCAGATCATGCGCTGATAAAAACAAAGATAAAAATGCAGGGTAATAAATTAAAAATGAGACCCTGGTGCTTTACCACCTACTTATTAAAAAGCGAAGAATGTATTGAGTGAATCATGGAAATTATTCAAGAGAATGCTTAAGAGAAAATAAGGGAGTATACGGGTAATATGCAAGAGTTTAGAATTATTACTCGTAAGTTACTATTTTATGAGAATTCCAGTTTACAAAAACTTTTAGCACAACAAAAAAAGTAACACAAAATAATAGAAAGGGTTTTCACCAAACCTGGAGCATTTAATGAGAAAAATAACCAGAGATCCTGTAGCGGCAATAGAACAATGATGATCAAGAGGGAAACAGAATATGAGAAAATACGCCATTGTTGTGGATCTTAATGCAAAGAATGTTTTCCGTAGAGTATACTGGGATTTTGAGTAGGGCAATGTAAGCATTTGCATTCTGTGATACAATAATAAAGTTAATTAGAAGGATAAATGAAGGCTTTAGTGGCCGATTCCTTTTTGATAAGTTGTGTTAGAACAGAGGAGCCAGGCAGGGATGTTCTCTTTCCCCCTTTGCTGTTTACTTTATATTTAGATAGGGGACTCAGAAATTCAAGGATGTAATTCGTATGGTAATCAAGAAAATTTAGCTTTATTTGCAGATGATAGTATTTTCTATCTGATAAATGCAGAAGGGACATTTCCATGTTGCTGAACATTTTTGAAACTGTAGTCTTTTAGGTATGTGAAGTTAAGAGATAAAAGGGTATGGCCATATATTATGTACTCCCACACAAATTGTTTCAGTAGCACCCATGTTTATGGAAACACAGTAAAATTTGCATATATGGATTAACTAGGCTTCTGTTTTGGCAGCTAAGACTTTGTGGGAAGAGACTAAACAAAAGGTAATAGAAAAACTGAGAAACTGGAAATTGTTATTTATGGAGTTTACAAAAAAATGTCATTGCATAATAGCCTGCAGTCACTACATCTGAGCTCAATACTGCAGGGACTTTGCCACAAGGCTCAACTCCTACAAGTTTACTGATAATTTTGTCATTGCATAATGTAAGCACATTATCATGAAGAACCTTGCTGTATATTAACTTTAATCAGTTAAATACATGCCTGCTTTGTGACTGAAAGTCTCTGAAATAATGTGTGAACTGTAAGGGCCTCTTACTAAGTTTGGTACTGTCCACTTTTTCTTGACCTGTAGACTACACTGTATATGCCAGTTATTTAGCCTCGGGAAATGTCAGAAAACCTGTTTTACTTCATATCTCTTTAATTGCTTTATCCTGGCTATAAAGACTGATTACTGTCAGTTATAATTTGACCTGAGGGTGGCCCTACCTATCACAATGAATGTGAAGATAATTCTTTCTCACACTTTTCTCTAACCTAATGAACTACATGCCTAGATTACTCAACATAAGGCTGCCATTATCGCTGTAACTGAAGGTTGGCTTAAACGCAGCATAAACCACTCTGAAGTTATGCCTTCTGTCTATATCATCATCCATAAGGACCCTATAAAGAGGAAAGATGGTGGAATTGCTTTAATATTTCCCAACAACCACTGCATTTCCCCTTATAGCAAACCAGTACCAAAATTCGATTCAGCAGAGTTTTTTATTGCTTTTCTCAAAATAAACAATTATAAACAAATATGTATTGTCCTTTGCATCCCTTCTGTTGACACTATAGCTATACTGGAAGATCTTCTACATTGAATATCTATAACATTTCCACAAGTAAAAATATTAGGTGATGTGAATGTCAGTTGGTTGGATATAAACTCTAACTCCTCTACAACTAGCATGAACTTGTATGGTTTTACACAACTAATGAATAGCCCTACCCATTATAGCAACACCTCAAATTCCACATTAGACTGGATCCTAATATCAGACTCTAGTAAATACACCACTACAATTATGATGTCAAACTCTCTTGGTGATCATCTCCCAATCTGTATGACCAGATATCTCTCATATCCAGTTGAATAGCTTATTTATAAAATGGCACACAATCTTCAAGTTTAACCCAGAAATGTTCATTACTACATTATCATCTGTTAACTGGAACTTCCTAAAAATCCTCCTCATAGACGATGCTGTAAATTTAATTCATATCAACTCTTTTGAATATCCTAAATAGCCTTGCACCTCCTGGAAGGAAGAGATTGAAAACAAGTAATGCAATTTTGCTATCCAAAAAGAGTAGAATGTTAATGCAAGATGGGGGGGGGGGGGTGGAAAGGATGGCAAAAATATGAAACACTTCGGTATCTTGAAAAATTTACAGTGCTTCGCAATCATACAAAAAAGCAAATAAATCAGGACAAAAAAACGATACTACAATTTCAGAATAATACTAAAAACAACCTTAAAGTTTGGACATCCATTAAAGACATCTTGCATCCCAGACAAAAATCCAACCCAAACCCCTTTCCGGATAACTCCTCACTCGGAACTGCAATACAGTTCAACTCTTATTCTAGTAAACACCTATGAACTATCTAAAAATAACAACCACAAGAGCCTTTTTAAGCTTAGCCATGCATCCCAAATCTCCAACAAGTTCTACCCTTGAGAAGTGTAAGCGGGGGTCTGGGAGATGAAACATTTACAAGGAGGGGCTTGGGAGATGGACCATTCACAGGTTGCCTGTGTCCATTAGAGATATAGGTGCCAAACCAGGGATGAATTTCCTGTTCCCCATCCAATTGTCCAAGTTGCACTTGAATTGGGTTAGGGAGGAACTCTGCTTCACATGCATAGGGAGGCTGTTCCATAGATGGGGTAGTCTCTGGGATGAATACCTTTCTCTACAGTATGTCCTATTTGATCACAGGCAAGGTTTAAGTCTTCAGAATGGGTAATTCTGGTGCTGTTTGTTTTGTGGATATGCAGGAGGTCCATCCGAGTGGAGTCTGACAGTACCCTGTATGTCAGGCATAGATCTCCCCTCAAAAGCCTGTAGAAGACTGAATACAGGGATAGGGCCTTGAGACAGTCTGACTAGGATATTTTACTTACACCCTGTATTCTTTTAGTGTGGAGCATTCCGGTTGTTCAATATGCCTGGTAAGATACATACCAGAGGGGGCATTTTATTCAATGATAGGTCTTATGAATGCTGAATACAGTGGAACAATGACTTCCATTGACTTGGCTGCCTTTGGCCAGCTAACATCTACCTGAAATCACCTGGACGTATAAGTGAATTTAAGTACACTTTTATCTGCTCTTTTGCATGTAGTACTGTATTTAATTTATTTGTGTTTTTCACTGAATATTAACTCAACTGAAGTTGTGGCTCTCTCTCTACAGTTAGTTCCCCACCCACCCTCCCTGTTCTTGTTTTGGTGTTAATGTTAGTGGCTTTGAAATTGCCTGCCCCTCTTGTAGATTTGTATTTGGATACTCCTTCTGGGTCATTCTCAATTGCTCACTCAACTGAGTGCAGTGAGATCATATTCTGATTTCAGGCACTCCTACAGTGTACAAAGTGAGCGTTTGAGAAGGACAACCCCTGTAGCCTCTTAATCCTGCTCTGTTCCTTCCCTCAAAAAAAAAAAAAAAAAAATACATATATATATATATATATATATATATATATATATATATATCTTATTCATCTGCTCTTACTGTAACTGTCTTAGTTGCTCTTCTGCGTGCTGTTATCTGTTCAGTCGCTCTTACTCTGCACTTATTGCTGCTTGTTAGTAGTCTTCTAATTTACTGCCTTCTGCACTTGTTTTTTAGTTATTTGTTAATGTAATTGCATTTATTTGAACTGTATTTGCCATAGTGTTGCTACACGCTCAGGTGTGCTGGCTTGCACTAAGTTTGAATTGTATTTACTGCTGTTTTAGCTTCTTTTCTGTAACAAAAAAAAATTCTAAGCTTGTTTCCTGCCTTTCCTGTAACTAGTCAAGTCCAGATACAGACTTGCTGTATCCAGGAGTGTTGGTAAGCTTTTGAGCCCCCCAAGCCCTTCTGTGTTGGAGAGAAGCCTTCTAGCTTGTCAGGTTATTTAGTGCTTACCACTCCCACTATCTACCACAGGAGGAGTGGTTTCTGGCCCAGAAATGATAGTTTATTGGCCATTTGGGAAGCTTTCCCATCTCTCTCAACCTTCTGATTTAAAAGCCTGTGTTTGTACTTGTTTCCTGCCTTTCCTGTTACTAGTCTAGTCCAGGTACGGATTTGCTGTATCCAGGACTCTTTGTAAGTTTCTGAGCCCCCCCCCCAAGCCTTCCCTTGTTGGAGGGAAGCCTTCTAGCTTATCAGTGGGAGTGGTAAGCACTAGGTAGTCTATCCTCCACGGGAAGAGAGTTTTGGCCCAGAAATTGTAGTATATTTGGCCGTTTGGACAGTTTTCCATCTCTTTCAACTTGCTGGCTTAAAAGCCTACATTTGTACTTGTTCCCCGCCTTTCCTGTAACTAGTCTAGTCCAGGTACAGATTTGCTGTATTCCAGGACTCTTTGTAAGCTTCTGAGCCCCCCAAGCCTTTCTGTGTTGGAGGGAAGCCTTCTAGCTTATCAGTGGGAGTGGTAAGCATTAGGTAGCCTATCTACCACAAGAGGAGTGGTTCCTGGCCCAGAAATTGTAGCTGTTGGCCGTTTGGGCAGTTATTTTCCATCTCTTTCAACATTCTGGTTTAAAAGCCGCACTTGCGCTTGTTTCCCACCTTTCCTGTAACTAGCCTAGTCCAGATACAGAGTTGCTGTATCCAGGACTGTTGGTAAGCTTCAGAGCCCCGCAAGCCTTTCTGTGTTGGAGGAAAGCCTTCTAGCTTATCAGTGGGAGTGGTAAGCACTAGGTAGCCTGTCTACCACCAGAGGAGAGGTTCTTGGCCCAGAAATTGTAGTTTATTGAGCATTTGGACAGTTTGTCCGTGGTTTAAAAGACCACATCTGCGCTTGTTTCCCATCTTTCCTGTAACTAACCTACTGGGTAGCACTAGAAAGCCTTAAACTGATAGAAGCCTTCTAGCTTAGGAGAGAGACTTTGAAGTGATTAAGTATCAGTTTTCTGTACTTTCTTGCTGTACTTAACTGTTTTCAGCCTAAACGCAGATTTTCCAGCATTTATTGTGATTTAAAAGCTTGTTTTTTCACATATTGTACTTATTTGACTGTCTGCACTTTTTTTAAAAAGTTTTTTGTTTAAATAATTTGTTTAACTGTTGTAGGCTGCACACTAAAGTGTGATGGCCTTTTCTGATCACTTGTAGTCGTTTAAAGCTGTTTTTAATTTATTTTTTTTACTGCTTTTGCCTTATCTTTTCAAAAAAGCAAAAAATATTTCCCACCTTTCTAAGCTAGTATAGTCCAGTTTTCAGGCTTGTGCTGAATTCAGGGCTGTTATACTAGTTTCTGAGTTGCCCATACCTTACTTGGATAGAAGGAAGTTTCTCTGCTCACCTGTGAGAGAGGGGAGCTTTGAGCAACCTATCTGTCCCTGGAGGAGTGATTCCAGCCCAGAAGATAGTAGTTTATTGGCCATTTTGGGTTCATTTCTCTTTCTTTCATTTCCCTACTATAAAAACCGCGTTTGCATGGTTTTGCGCACCAGGCAGTGCCGGATAGCTACGGTTAAATTGTTCCCGGCTCCACTAAGTCTCCTCTTCAGTTTTTCCCTTGAAACTAGTCTAACTCTCAACCTAAGCACTCAGAAAGCATCTTACAGCCCCGCACTTGCTCAGACCTAACAGCAAGTACCAATATACCCTGACACTGATTGCCCAGAAGGGCAAGGCTCTTTATTCACCCCTCACCAACCAAGTGACTAAGCAGCTCACCCTACTATTCAGGCAGGACCAAAGGGCAACTTCAGGTGCACTCTCCAGTTCAGCTGGTGAATCTGGGTATCCTGAGGCAATGTTACAACTGCCTCATGTACACAGACGACCCTCTCCTCCTACCACAAAACACTAACATATGCGAGAGATGCAATTATTCAGTCAAACTGGAAGCTAAGCTGTCTCCACCTAAGACTGGAACAGATAGTCAAGAGGAGAAGGTTAACACTTGCACCAAAACTCCAGCTGCACACAGACCTACTAAAACAGCACTGGCAAAAAATACACATAAATACACAAAGTCATACTCAGAGGCTCTAAATAAAAACCTGCAAAAGCATCAGAGACCTCCAAAGCAGACACCCAAACAACCTGCACTTCCTGTCACAAACCAGACAACACATAAAACACAAAGTTGCTGCACAATCACAGCCCTTAAGGCGAAATAACATACCTAACACACTAGTAATAGGTGACTCTATAGTCAGGCACACTGACGTTCCACTCACTCTGCTGGACAAGCAGAAGGTTACTGTTAGCTGTCTGTCGGGAGCCAGGATCCGCCACATAACACAAGCACTCAGTTCACTCCAGAACAAGTACAAATTTGACTCTGTCATTGTTCATGTTGGTGTGAATGACCTGAGATGTACCTCCCTGGACTACATGAAAAGAGACATGGAGGAGCTCTCGGATCATGTAGCCCAGGCTGGTATGATCCTGACCCTGAGTAGCATCCTGCCCTCACCAAGAATGATACCTCAGTATAAAGAAAAAATTATCAATTTCAACAATTGGCTAAGCTTCTGGTGTCATTCAAAGGTGATCCAGTGTCTGTCAGCCTGGGACGACATGCTCGACAAGCCCTGTTGCTTCACAAGAGATGGCTTGCACCTGTCACCCCTAGGCTTTTGAATACTGGCCAAGGCTCTTGCTGCCTCCATAGTGCCTTTTTTAGGCAAGGCTCAAAAGTCAAACCCACCTCCGTAAACAGCACAATTAACAAAAACTGAGGGTTATGCTACTCAATGCCAGGAGTTTAAATCTCAAAATGCATGCGCTCGAAGTACTCCTCAGTATGGAGAACGTCGACATCTGTGCAATAACTGAAACCTGGTTCAAGGCTCCAGAGAGCACCCCAGCACTACTGGGCTACAACTCATACCACACGTTTCTGTCACAGAAGACAGACCGAAACACAAAAGGAGGGGGTGTATCCATATTCATCAAGGATAACTACAAATCCAGGTTAGTGGCACAGCATGATACCTCTGAGATCATCCATGTGCAACTAACATTGGGCAAATCTGCAATGCAAATTGTGGCCTGCTACAGATCACCCTCCATGACCCAGGACAACCACTCCACCTTTCTGGAGACACTGGAAAACATGAAGGTCCTACCGAACACCCTGATATTGGGCAATTTCAGTTACCCTACCATTCACTGGGAAAACTACTAGAGTACAAATTCCCAGACCCAGCGCTTCCTGGAATTCATCAATTCAAATGCCCTGGATCAGCTGGTAACTCCCCTACCAGAGGTGAAAACATATTGGACCTGGTCATCACCAACATGGGTGACAGGTGTTCCACACCGGAGGTCAACCTGTCACTGGTTAGATCAGACCATATACTAATCACTCTGGATGTCCACACCCCACCACCACCAGCTAAGGAAACTACAGTAAAAAAACTTTTCTAAAGCAAACTTCACCTTACTTAAGACAGAGGTGGTAAGTTTCACAGCCCCCACGCTAAAGGATAACGCGGCCCAAGATGCAGAAACCTTTACAAATGCACTCTATGAACACCTACAAGGATGCATGGATCGTGCCATCCCTAGCAAAACCAAGACTCACTCTCCTAAGAGAAGCAAACCAGTTTGGTGGACCCCTGCAATAAACAGGCTATACAATAGGAGGAGGAAACTAACTCAGAAAAAAAGCAAGTCCCAAGAAGGAAAGACATCCCTGATCAGTATCAGTAAGGAACTGAGGTCCCTTATGAATTAATCCAAGGCTAACTTCGAAAGAAAAATTGCCAAGGATTCAAAAGATAACCACAAAGCCTTCTTTAGCTAAGAATCTAAGTGGCAACTCGCAGATATGCACTGAACTAGTGCAAAATAGCACAAAATATACTGAACCTACTAATATTGCCAACATCCTGGCAGATAGATTCAGTGCAAATTTCACCCCCCCCTCTCACCTCCAAAAGGGCCCACAACAATACTGGAAAAGTGTAGTGTCCCAAAAATCCCAGACGCACAGGTGAAAACAGCCCTTTCAAAAGCCAAAAACACAGCATCAGTGGGACCAGATGGAGTCCCAGGCTGCGTCTTGCACGAACTACAGAACGAACTAACCCCCCACCTAAACACGCTGTTCAACCACAGCCCTCCACAGGCTACGTGCCCATAGAATGGCGCACAGCAACGGTTATTCCTCTCCACAAAGGAGGGACCACAACTGACCCTGGTAACGTATCGCCCCATAAGCCTGACTAGCCTGGTCTGCAAGGCTATGGAGCACATCATCATGGAACTCATTAACAAAGACATTGGGAACCTCCAAATACGTGACCCGACCCAGTTCGGCTTTAAGGGCAGATCATGCCTATTAAACCTGGTTGACTTCTTAGAGACAGTCACCAAGGCCATAGACGAGGGAAAGGTGGTTCACACAGCCTACCTTGACCTCGCCAAGGCTTTCAACACCATTCCCCACTCTGGTATTACAGAAAAACTCACCAGCCTGAACATAAACTCCTATGTCACGAGATGGGTTGCCAACTGGCTTACAGACAGAACTCACGCAGTAAGAATAGTGGGCTCCAGGACCAACTCTAAACCAGTCACAAGTGGTGTCCCGCAAAGCTTGGTCCTGGGACCCCTACTGTTCGGCATATACTTCTCAGAAGTACAGGCAAACACAGGGGGACTATGGCAAACCAAGTTTGCTGATGACTGCAAACTGGGAGCCATAATTGTTTCTCCGGCTGACACGGACATCCTCCAAAAGGGCCTTACTGAGACAGACACCTGGTGCCAAAGTCATGGCCTCAAGCTAAATGCCAAAAAATGCATAATCATTCCGTTGGGGAAAAACAAAATACCCAAGAATTACCACATAGGTGGCAGCCCCCTTAATACAAAAGAGGTAATAAGAGATCTGGGGACCCAGGTAGATGGTAATCTCTCCTTTGACAATCATATTGCCAAAGTAGTTAAGAAATCCTTCTATGTAGCCCATCTAATTATTAAAGAGTTCGCATCTAGAAATAAAGAGGTTATAGTGCCCCTCTACTCGGCACTCATTAGACCCATCACAGAGTTCAATGCCCCATTTGGGATGTACCTCACAAGACACTTCCAACAGCTGGAAAGACCACAAAAGTACCTCACCAAGAGGATTACCGACCTCAAACATATGTCCTATGCAACCTGACTGAAAAAATTCCGGCTGTACTCAGTGGCATATCGCTTACTCAGAGGTAATCTCTGCTTGACTTACAAAGCCATGTCCAACTCAGAATTGATGGACATTTTCCACCTAAAGAAATCCAAGTCACTGCGAGCCACTTGCTCTAGTGAGCTAAACCTCGCCACAACAATGAATAGAACATGCTGGAGGGATAGATTCCTGTCACAGAGACTCCCCATGCTTTGGAACAAAATTCCAAATTACATCAGGTAGAGCCCCTCACTAACACTCTTCAAGAGAAACCTTGACGAGTGGATAGGTAACATAAAATACACCCCTAGGATCACTTCATTGGCTCTGCTTGACAGAGGATCAGTTAATTAATCCAATGGCGTGGTGAAAGCCGACACATTCTGGCTAGGCTTATAAATGCCCTCAGGCAGATAGCTTAGTACCTACCTATGAACCTGTACCATTTTTCTAAGATGTTCATCGTGTTTCACTGCTGCAGTCATTACTCTTGGGTTATCCTGCTGGCAGGCTACCCGCAGTCAGCCTGAATTCCAAAGTCCTGGTCCGGCGTCGACCACTGTCTCCTCTTCCCCAACGTCAGAGCGCCAGGGGTACAAAAGATGCAGCCGACACCATTTTCTTCAGTTTTTCTTGCCCCAGATGTCAGGTGCCCCCAAAAGGGTTGGCTAAATATATAATGCCAATAAACATACAAGCAGTAAAGAAACATTTCCTTCATCTACAAGCAAATACACCACATAGGTTGTATAGAATAGAGAAGTACAGATAAACCCCAGCAAAAGATAGGGGGACGGTGGGAGGGTAACCTGGACTTTAACAGTGAATACACTCGAACATCTACATTTATGGGTAGGTACACAACTGTACTATGTTCATCGTGTTTCACTGTTGCAGTCATTACTCTTGGGTTGAATCCCAAAGCTGACCATTCCAAATTTACAATCCTCTGCAGGTTTGGTCAGCCAGAGACCACCGACATTGGCCTTGACTTCAGAGCAGTAAATGCCAAAAAGGAGCGGTCCAAGGACTGACCCCTGAGGGACTCCACTTGTAACTGGGCTTTTTGTATAGGTGGACTTCCCAGTTTTAGCTTCTTGGGTCCTGTCTTTTTGCCAGTTGGCTATCCATTGGGTGACGTACAAGTTTTTACCTAACCTCTTGAGTTTGTCAACAATGCCCAAGTGGGGTATTGTGTCAAATGCCTTGGCCAGGTCAAGGTAGGCAGTGTGAACAATTTTGCCCTCATCCATTTGTTTTGGTGACCTTCTCAAGGAAGTCCACCAGGTTGAGTAGACATGATCTACCCTTGACAAAATCAGACTGGTTAGGGTCCAGTGTCTAGAGGGTTACTGTATCTCTGATCATTTCCATGGTAATTCTTTCCATGGCTTTACATACAAGACTAGTGAGACTTGTGGGTCTGTAGTTTCCAGGATCTGTAGATGGCCCAACTTTGTGCAGTGGAATGAATGTCACTGTTCTCTATTCATGAGGCACAAAGCCTGTTTGGAGGTTACAATTAAATAGTAATTCCAGAGGCTCTGATAGGGCATGTTTCATGCTATTTAGAAGGCATCCTGGGGTATTGTCTGTACCAATTGATGCAGTGTTCTTGGTCTTAGAGAGAGCATTGAGGACCTGTTCCCTAATGATAGTAGGGGGAGTTATATTTGATGTTATTTCCTGAGGGAAGCTTGAGTGGGAGAGAGGGGTAAAGTTGGAGCTGAATTTATCACCCAGGAGGTGTTATATCTTCTGCCTCAGTATGTATAGATGGCTCCATTTTCATTGAGCTTTGCACACAATTGTGTGTTTCCGTTGAGATTTGCAGAAATAGCTAAAGAATGCTTTGTGGTTGTCCTTGGCCTAGGAGGCAAAACTTATGTCAAATTTGGCTTTGGTAGACTTTATTTATTTATCCTCTCAGTTGTTTGTTTAGTTTGAGTGTGCTTTTATCCTGCTAGACGCTGCACCTCCTAGTTTTTATCACAATTTTCTTTCTTCTGTTATACAGCCTATTGATTTTGTGATTCCACCAAGGTGGCTTTTATTTTTTTTTTTTTTAGTTCTGCACTTCTTCCTGATTGGTACAGCTGCTTCTGTGTAGCTATTAACATGCTTGTACAGGGTTTCTGTGAACAGTCCTGCATAGGCTACAGTGTGCTCACGGTTTATAGGGGCTTGAAATTTTGTCAGGTTAGCACTTAATAGCAAAGGTTAGCTTTAGTAGTTCCTGAATATTCCAGGTAGCCTTAGTAGTTCCTGAATATTCCAGGTAGAGCATCTCTAACCGAGGATTCCTCAACATCTAATCCCAACCCTTCCCAACAGCCACATGTCACCACATCTACTTTTCAACTTCAAACCAATGCCCACATCCTGTATAAAACTACTCTTAAACTGTGTTCTTCAGCTGATGACCTTCCAAGTGAGTACCTAAAAATAGCAGGCAATAGCATCACCTGTCCTGTCTCGATCCTTATAAATAGGTCAGTCCATGAATCTCAAGTTCCCTTTCTCAGGAAAAAGTCAGCATTATCTCTGTGCACAAAGGAGGAAAGTCAACAGACATTAATAACTTTAGACTTGTAGCACTCTTATCTCCCTTTGCCAAAATACTTGGAAAATCTATTCAAAAACAATTGATAGGCTATCTCCTGCAGGAAGAACTCGCATCCTCTGCAAAACATGGCTTCCGTCCTTCCCAAAGTACTAGCACTGCCCTTCTAACTTATCTGTAACTTTATTGATAGTATCTATATAATAGCAAACTAGTCTCTCTTCCTTATTTCTAGACTTATCTAAAGCCTTCAGCACAGTTTACCACAGCAGACGTCTACTTCGGATGTCCTCACAAGGTCTGTCTTAGCCAGGGTTGCCAGATTTCCAGCCCCCCAGGTAGGGACAAAAAAAAACAGAGGGTCTCTCACGGCAAGTGAAGACCAAAAAAAAAAAAAAAACGGAACACAATTCCACATTAAAGAACAGTAGCTCTGCACTAAACACGGAGCTTCTCGTGTTTAAAGCATTGCAGTTCCGCATTCAACACAAGTAGCTCCGTGTTTAGTGATTTTTGATTGGCCCGTATACCGGCATATGGGCCAATCAAAAATCGCTAAACACGGAGCTTCTCGTGTTTAATGCGGAACACAAGAAGCTCCATGTTTAGCAATTTTTGATTGGCCCGTATGCCAGGTATACGGGCCAATCAAAAAAAGAAAACAAACAAACAAAGCGGAGGCTGGCCGGGATTTAAACCGGCAGGGCGGGACTCGGGATCAGGCTGCTGATCTCGGGACAGTCCCACCCAAATAGGGACGTCTGGCAACCCTGGTCTTAGCCCACCCTTCTGTGATTTAAAAGCTACCTGTCCAGTAGATATCAGTCAGTAAAATCGCACTCCACACTTTCTCCTTACTTCGCAGTCACCATCGGTTTAGCACAAGACTGTATCCTTGGTCTCCTCCTCTTTAACATTTTCACCAGCACTCTGTATACATTCACGTAACAGGCCACCCTAATACAATACGCAGATGATTCCATTCTCATTTGCACGTCCAAACAATTACTCGGGGAAGCTTTAACAGCCACTGAAACATGGCTTCATAACTCATTATTCACAGATCATGTTCAACCCAAAAAAGATCAGACTACTACTTTTTTGTTTCCCGAATCCCTCTGTCATGAAAAAACAAAATTTAAAGTCCCCTTTGTTAATAATACAACCATTAAATAAAGTTGCCTCTCATAGCAAACTATTAGGGGTGATAGTGGATGATAAGCTTACATTCAACCTGCATAGACATAATTGCATAAGAAAAACTCCTCACCGATGCAACTAAACTATACTTGCCATTATCCATCTCCTCCCCACACTTCTTTATGGCACTCCCATCCTTACTAGCCTCCATGCTTCACAAAAATGAAAACTTAATTCCATAACAAAATACCCTTTCAGAACCCACCACTGTATACCACTAAAAGCCTAAAATGGTTAAAACTGCCTCGTCAACTAAACCTATACACAGCTTCTTACCACCTGTAAAATTATCCAGCAACAATATGCCTGTCCAACACTAAAAAAAACATTCTACACTGTCATATACTGTTGATTCAATGGTAAGAATATATTGCATCATCAATGTAATCTTATGCAGACTTCCAAGATGGCTACATATTGAGTAACAGCTTAATTCTAGCTCTTGCAGTGTGAGAAGAAGAAACTTAGCAGAGAAAGCCAGTGGGCATAATACTTCTGAGTAAATTTCAGTAGCTGGCTAGTAAGTACACTGCCTGGATGCCAGGAAAAAAGAAATACAGAGGGCCAAAGGAAAACTAGCTACAAAAGATGAGAACAAAACACTGACTGGGACAAGTACTGCAGCTGTTCATCAAAAAGCAGTGCAAGCTTTAGACATGACTTCCAGTAACCTAGAGGAAATATAAGACTACTGCACACAGACCTGATTAAAATAAGCAAAACATTTATGTAGTATATCAGCTTGAACAACACAAGGCTGGAAAAAATGGAAGAAGCTTTAAACAGATATTAAGATGAGGTGATAAAACTGCAAAACTCAGGCTGAATATGAGTCTGCACAAGAAGAGATGTTTAAAAAAAAATAATAGACTTGGAGAACAGAAAATACAAGGAAAACCTGAGATTTCTGCTGTACCAGAGAAGCTGGAAGAAACAGACTGTATTAATTTCTATGAAAGTACAAATAAGCAGCTGGATTAGTATTCCACAACAGAAATTATTAATTGAAAGGACACATCGTATATATGCTATGCTCCAAACTTGGCTGTGAGAAAGCAACCTAGACCTTTAATAGTAAAAGATGCAGTCTTAACATGCCTAGGGATACACAGTCAACGAAAAGAAATCAAAACTAGTACCCTCTCAAGAGATAATATTCTTGGGTGCACACTTAAATGCAACTGCCCAGATGGCTTATCTCACGCCAGACAAACAAAGGCAACTGACTACCTATTTCAAGAGGTTGGCAACAAAGGCCCAGTTATCTGCAAGAAAAATTCTGCAGGCTTTGGGCTTCATGGCATCCTGCATTCTACTAATTCCATATGCAAGACTGCATATGAGGAAGCTTCAATGGTACCTAAAAAGTGTTTGGACTCAACATTGCCACAGCCTGGAGACGATGATTACTCTCATTCCCTGCCTGCAACAGGAGTTTCAATGGTGGGTGAAGGCCTGTCACCAGAACAAGGGACAGCCATTCACATTACCCCCAGTCAGGCAGACACTAACAATGGATGCATCAGATTATGCCTGGGGGGCCCACATGGCAGGAAGATGCATTCAGGGCATATGGTTCTCAAACCAAATGCATCTACATATCAATCAAAAAGAGATGCTAGCTGTTCAAAATGCCCTGACAGCCTTCAAGGACCTACTTCATCCGGGACAACTATTGATAAAGACAGACAACACTACAATCCTGTGGTATATAAACAAGCAGGGGTGCACACATTCTTACCCCCTTTGCAGACTAGCCATGACTTTGTGGGACACAGCATTGACTTACCAAGTACCTGTGCAGGCACAATTCCTGCCAAGAAAGGAAAATACTCTGGCAGATGAACTAAGCAGAAACCTCATGGATCCCCACGAGTGGCAGCTGGATCCACAAGTCTTCAGCATGATAACAAGGACATGGGGATGCCCGGACATAGATCTGTTTGCCTCCCCTCACATCTACCAACCAAAAAGATTCTGCACAAGGACTTATCCCAGACGAGCATGGAAAATGGACGCCCTATCAGTATATGCCTTTCCTCCACTGCCACTCCTCCCCAAGGTACTCCTAAAGATCAGACAGGAGAAGCCAAAGATGATACTGATTGCCCCAGACTGGCCCCGACAGTACTGGTTATCCAATCCTAAGGAATTTGTCTCAATGCCCAGCTTGGCCTTACCTCAAATACCCCATCTACTATCCCAGCAAAACAATCAGATCCTGCACAGCCAACTCAGGACTTTAAACCTGGCAGCATGGCGGATAATGTAATCATACAAAACACACCTCTCAGTAAAGCTGTGATGGATGTCGTTTTGGAAGCCAGAAGGCCTAGTACTAGAAAATCTTATGCTGGAAAATGGAAGAGATTCTGTGCTTGGAACCAGGCACAAGGAACTGATATAGCTGTACCAAATATTCCTCAGATTTTGCAATACATAACTGAAATGTTGGACAAAGGCCTATCTTTTTCATCAATTTAAAATTCATGCCTCTGCCATTTCGGCTCATTACAATACAGAGCCACCAATCTTTTCTCATCCTTTATTAAAGCAGTACCTCAGAGGAGCCAAAAATGTAAGGCCTCCAAGGAAATCAATACCTGCATGGGACCTCAACTATGTCTTGGAAAAACTCACCCTGCCTCCTTTTGAGCCAGCTGCTACTGCTGATATAAAGTTTTTATCTTGGAAAACAGCTCTGCTCCTAGCAATAACTTCTGCAAGACGAGTTTCAGAGCTACAGGCACTCATGGCTGTGGAACCTTTTATCATGTTTTATCCAGACAGGGTTTCTCTGAGGACAAACCCGACATTTATGCCTAAAGTGGTGTCCAATGTGGCTCTTAACCAAACCATTCATCTGCCAACTTTTTATCCAAATCCACAGAACAAGGGGGAGAGAATTCTGCATTCCTTGGATGTACACAGACAGCTTAGATTCTACTTGGACAGAACCAAAGCTTTCAGGAAGACAGAGGAATTACTAGTGGCATATGCTGCAGGATCACAAGGAAAGGCCATCTCAAAGCAGACTATTTCAAAGTGGTTAAGCCACTGCATTCGTTTCTACTATTTTCAACATGGCAAGCCAGTGCCTAAGGGCATTAGGCCACATTCAACCAGAGCTGCAGCCACTTCAGCAGGCTTTCTCAGGGGAGTACCAACCAAAGACATTGTAGAGGCTGCCACTTGGAGTTCAGTGCACACCTTTACAAAGCACTATTCTCTGCCACTCTACTCTAAATCCAGGGCAGGCTTTGCCACTGCAGTTCTGCAGGGCCTCATAGCCACTCCTAATACTGTTTAGCTCCAGCCTCCCAACCATAGCTTTGGGAATCTACCCAAATGTAATGACTGCAACAGTGAAACACTAAGAACATAGTACAGTTGTGTACACTTACCATAAATGTAGATGTTTGAGTGTATTCACTTTTGCAGTCCAGGTTACCCACCCGCCATTCCAGATGTCCTTCAAGGATGCATCTGCAGTCATAACATATGGGTTGTCCTGCCTCAGGCAGCCCTTCGGTCGGCCGGATTCCAAAGTCTGGGTCTGGCCTCGACTGATGTCGCACTTTCCCCGACGTCATAGCTCCTGGGGTATAAAGGCATCAGCCGACGCCATTTTCCTCAGTCTTTCTTGCCGCGCGGTGCCCGAAGCAGAAGCTGTTCGCAAGTGCCGGTCGGTCAGATCCAGAGATTTCAGCTACTGAAGACTTCGAAAAAAGCTAAGTACCCCGTTGGGGACTCTTTCTTGCCTTAGCCGATGTCAGACAAAATAAATAATTGTTTAACTTGTGGGAAACAAATACCTCATAAGGATTTCCATTCTTACTGCCTTCCTTGCTTAGGCCCAGACCACGACGTATCAGCTTGTTTAGCCTGTGCCTCCTTCAACCGACGGACTCTTAGACGTCGGTCGGAGTTTGCAGAGGAATTTTTTGGTACCGCTTTTGCTTATAAAATGCCGTCGGAGACTCCGACTACGCATATGGTCAAAAAACGCAAGGAAAAGGACCAACACTCGCGGCCCGCGGTTTCGGCTGAAACCACGGCTAGGTCTACCGCGAGTGTCTCGGTTTTGGCTGAAACTGAGTCCACGGCTATTCCTACTACCGAAACCATACCTCCGACCACCAAGGCCAGAGAGGCCCGGCTGAGTCGGCTTCAGAACTACCTACCACTCACAACAGGTCAGTAATCATTTTTTAAAATGTGGCTATGATGCACTGGAGGCTTCATTTAGATCAGCTATGACTGGGGCAGTAATTCGTAGGCATGCCTGGCTGAAGGAGCAATCTTTGCCAGACCATGTCAAGGCTAAACTCCTCGATGCTGCTATGGAGAAACAAAATTTATTTGGCTCCCCTGCACAGGAGATTCTAAAGAAGGTTGAGGAAAAAGCAAAATCTGTGCAGACAGTAAAAGATTTCCAACCTCCGAGGTTCAGCAGAAACTGGCCTACAAAGAATTGGTCCTTTCCAGACACCTCCAGAGCACTGAGGGGCAGGAACAGGCGACCTAGAGGCAGAGGTCAATCAAAGGGTTCCTACAGGGGCCGTCAGTGGCAGCCTGCCAACCAGAGGAGTAGTGCAACAGCTACAACTACAACCACTACCTCAGGACAGACCCAATGACTTGACTCTGATTCCGCCTACCAGGGATCAACTGGAAGCACCCTTGGGCGGAAAGCTGGCTTTATTCTTGAAAAACTGGCATTGCATTACAAAGGATATATGGACATTGCAAACAATAGACAAAGGATACAGGTTTCACTTCCACACCTTGCCAAAAGAGGCGGAATGCCAAACCTTCCACCAAACCAGAAGGCAGAGGCTTTAAGACAAATCAGCAATTTACTTCAGATGAAAGCTATAGAAATGGTACCATCTACAGAACAAGGCCAAGGATTTTACTCCAGATTATTCCTCGTACCAAGAAAAGAAAACCAATGGAGGCCTATTCTCGACCTGTCCGCACTGAACACATATCTCATTGTGCCAAAATTCAAAATGCTGACCCTACAGCAACTTCTTCCCATGTTGGGCAAGGAGTCTTGGCTGGTGACTCTAGATCTCAAGGAGGCATACCTGCACGTCCCTATCCGACCAGATTGCAGAAGACACCTCAGATTTCTTGCAGGATCAGAGCATTATCAATTCTCAGCATTGCCCTTTGGCTTATCTACTGTGCCCAGACTATTCACGAAATGCCTGGCATCAGTAATTGCACATTGCAGACTTCAGGGAATTCAAATTTATCCATACCTGGACGACTGCCTAATACAAGCGGACAACAAGAAAAAATTGTTAAAGGACTTGACCTATACCATACACCTGCTACAGGCTTTGGGATACACAGTCAACATCCAAAAGTCAAGACTAGTACCATCCCAAAGGATAACCTTTTTGGGTGCGGATCTGGACACAATCACTCAGATGGCTTTTCTCACAGAAGAAAAACAAAAACAACTTCCAGATTACTTCATGACTTTGACAAGACAAACTCAGCTTACTGCAAGGAAAGTCCTGCAGGCCCTGGGTTACATGGCATCCTGCATAATCTTGATTCCACATGCCAGGTTGCACATGAGAAAATTACAATGGTACCTAAGGAATGTATGGTCTCAACACAGTCACAGTCTAGAAACCATGATACCAATCATTCCATGCCTTCAAAAGGAATTCCTGTGGTGGGCTCAGGCCTGCCAGTCCAACAGAGGGTTGCCTTGCAATAAACCAAAAACAAGGCAGACCATCACCACGGACGCCTCAGACCGAGGATGGGGAGCACACATGGAGGACAAACGTATCCAAGGCCTATGGCCTCAAGGGCAGCTAAGCATGCACATAAACTTAAAGGAAATGCTGGCAGTGAGGCATGCAATCGAGGCATTCAAACCCTTCCTCCAGCAAGGACATCTATTAATAAGGACAGACAACACCACGGTCATGTGGTACATAAACAAACAGGGAGGAACACATTCCTACCCTCTATGCCGGATGGCTATGAATCTGTGGAACCTATGCCTGAATCTCAATATCCAGCTGCAGGCCAAATTCGTACCAGGAAAAGAGAATACACTAGCAGACAGCTTAAGCAGAATTACCACGGATGCAGACGAATGGATGCTGCATCCAGACATCTTCAAACTCATAACAAAAAAATGGGGAATGCCAGAGATAGACCTGTTCGCCTCCCCACTCAACCACCAACTGAAGAAATTCTGCTCAAGGATATACCACCCACAAGCCTGGAAGGTGGACTCTCTCTCTTTCAGCTGGAATGCCCTAACAGTATATGCCTTTCCACCTCTCCCATTGATGTACAAGGTTCTACTGAAGATCAGGGAAGAACAGCCAAAGGTGATACTAATAGCTCCGGACTGGCCAAGACAACATTGGTACCCGCTATTGAGAAGCATGTCTCAGACAAATTCATGGCCTCTTCCCCTATGGCCTCTTCTTCTAACGCAGAACAATTTCAAGACCCTGCATCCCAACTTGAAAACATTGCAGCTAACTGCCTGGAAAATTCCTTAAAACCCCACCAAACTGTTTTATCTCAGAGGGTGAAAGACATTATCCTGGAGGCTCGCAGACCTTCCACAAGAAAGACATACTCAGCTAAATGGAAGAGATTTCTCATTTGGAGCACATCAAAGGGCACGGATGTCACAGTGGCAAACCTAGCACACATCCTAGAATACTTAGCAGAATTGTTCCACAATGGCCTGTCTTATTCTTCCATTAAGATTCATGCTTCAGCAATTTCAGCAGAATACAATATGGATCCACCTATCTTCTCACACCCTCTGCTCAGACAATTTTTGAGGGGGATCAAAAATGTTAAACCCCCCCTACCTGCATGGGATCTCAATTTTGTGCTGGAAAAATTGACACTGCCTCCCTTTGAACCAGCAGCATCAGCAGACCTACAGTTTTTATCTTGGAAAACTGCATTCCTTCTGGCAATCACTTCAGCAAGAAGAGTATCCGAGTTACAGGCATTAATGGCAGTGCAGCCTTTTCTTATTTTTCACCAGGATAGAGTGTCACTGAGAACCAATCCTACTTTCATGCCAAAGGTGGTATCCAGGGTATCCTTGAACCAAGCTATACATTTGCCTACATTCTTCCCTAACCCACAGAACAAAGGGGAAAAACTTTTGCACTCCTTGGATATACACAGACAACTACGCTACTATCTGGACAGAACTAAACCCAACAGAAAAACTGATCAGCTTTTTGTAGCATATGCAACTGGGGTGCAAGGAAGAGCAATTTCCAAACAGACAATTTCAAAATGGATAGGAAATTGCATTCGCTTTTGCTACTCATTTCATGGAAAGACAGTTCCTGAAAATATCAGGCCCCATTCCACAAGGGCCACAGCCACCACTACAGCTTTCCTACGAGGGGTGGCTACCAAGGACATTTTAGAAGCAGCTACTTGGAGCTCCGTGCATACATTTGCCAAGCATTACAATCTACCTTTATACTCCAGATCCCGAGCAGGGTTTGCAACTGCAGTACTGCAGGGGATCTTAACTACACCATCCTTCTCTTAGTTCCTCCTCCCCCAGATTGGCTATGGTATTCTACCCATATGTTATGACTGCAGATGCATCCTTGAAGGACATAGTACAGTTTTGTACCTACCATAAATGTAGATGTCCGATAGGTATGCATCTGCAGTCAGGATTACCCACCCACCCACCTTCCCCTCTGTGGTATTCCTAGGGTGCTTACCCCTCTTTCAGCTAGCTGGGGGAATCTATTATGGTGTATTTGTTTGTTTATATATGTATATAATTTGATAATGTTTGGAACTTTTCAGCATTTATACAAATTTAGCCTTCCTAGAGGGCACCTGGCATCTGGGGCAAGAAAAACTGAGGAAAATGGCGTCGGCTGATGCCTTTATACCCCAGGAGCTATGACGTCGGGGAAAGTGCGACATCAGCCGAGGCCAGACCCAGACTTTGGAATTAGGCCGACCGAAGGGCTGCCTGCGGCAGGACAACCCATATGTTATGACTGCAAATGCATACCTATCGGACATCTACATTTATGGTAGGTACAAAACTGTACTTTTTTTCTGCTGGAACTTATCTTTCCTACTCTGATTTATACAACCTATGTGGTGTATTTGCTTGTAAATGAAGGTAAAGTTTATATTGGTGCATGTAATTTTATATATATAAATTTTGGCTACCCTTTTAGGGGGCACCTGACATCTGGGGCAAGAAAAACTGAAGACAATATCGTCGGCTCCTTCTTTTATACCCCTGATGACCTGACGTCGGGGAAGGGGCGACAGCAGCTGACGCAGGACCCAAGACTTTCGAATTCAGGCCGACTGAGGGCAACCTGCCAGCAGGATTACCCAAATGTAATGACTGCAACAGTGAATATACT
Organism: Protopterus annectens; assembly: GCF_019279795.1. Lineage (NCBI taxonomy): Eukaryota > Metazoa > Chordata > Ceratodontiformes > Protopteridae > Protopterus > Protopterus annectens. Next base: position 1,715,718,865 of record NC_056739.1, on the reverse strand, counting down.
CGAACATCTACATTTATGGTAACTGTACACAACTGTACTTTATTTGTATACCCCAAACAGACTTCAGAAATATTCCTCAGATTGATAGGATGTGTTGGGAGGGGGACCGCTACAGAATCCTGAAAGCCCAAATTCCTGAAGACCAAATTCCTGAAAGTTCAAAATACTGAAAACTCAAAATCCTGAAAACACACAGGATACCCACACTTACTATATTCCAGCACAAGTGCTTACAGAAACCTATTACCCTTCAAGAGTACTGTGTCATAAATGCTGGGTGAATAAATGGCTGTAGCTAAGGATATGATTGTTTGAGCTGGAAGATTGAATCTGAATTGCTTATACATAGTAAGGTCCTATTAATTTCGGTTATGTTGCCTGCCAAAAATGCACTTCCTAGAAAAACTGAAGGTTAAACCAGCTGTATTTCAAGTATTAAATATTATAAAAGACATAAAATAATTGAAAGGATCTTTAGAAAAGAGAGAGAACAAATTCCATATGAAAATTGTAGGAAAATGTGCAGAATAATTTTCAGGAGGAAGAGGAGGAGTGAGGTTTATGGGCAAGCGGAAATTAATTTTTGTAATGTTGGACTGATAACTACAGAGAAAAGATAGTGATGTATAATGTATGTAAATGGAAAAAATATTTTATTTTTCTTATTAGTGTGTGTTTGACTGTGTCTTAAGTGACAATTCAACAAAAGCCGTATGGAAAAGATTTATTCCAGTCTGTCTGTCTAACTGGGCTAGTGCTAGTTGTCTAGTGACCTATTTTCAGGGGAGACCCAAAGTGGTATTTATACTATTAAGAGAAATTTGGCCAAGGCATCAGGGAACTTCCCTCTAATTTTTTTTTTAATAGGTGCCATGGGATCTTTTACATCCACTTGAGCTACCACCAGCTCAAGCAGATGGGACCTCAGTCTAACATCTCATCTGAAGGTCCACACACTCTGGAATTGATAGACCGTCAAAAAAAGAGGAGGTAGATACATTTTGGAGAAGTATCTATGAAGATCCTGTGGAACATAACAAAGATGCTAAATGGATAGAAGAAATAAAGGAAAGAATAAGAAGTTTAAAGGTACAGGATATGAAATGGGATGAAATAATGGCCAGAGAGATTGAAATAAAGTTGAGAAAAGCCTCTTAACTGGAAAACCCCAGGCCCAGATGCAGTACCTAACTTTTGGCTTAAACTATTGACTTCTTTGCACGATGATTTAGCCCTGAGTAAGAACTATTTATATGTGAACCCCGAACATACACCGTACTGGTTAACAACAGGAAAAACAATGCTCTTAAGAGTGAACCTGCAAGCTACCCTAAAAGGTTATAGACCAATAACTTGTCTTTTGACGACGTGCAAAATATACATGGGACTTTACGCTGACAGAGTTTATAGTCCTTTAGAAGAAAACTCAATTATGGCACTAGAACAAAAGGGCAATAAAAGAAAGTCATGGGACACAGGATAATTTGTTGTTAAACAAAGTTATAGTGGAGAATTGTACGAAGAGGAATAACCTAAGTATGGCATGGATTGACTACAAAAAAGCATTTGATAGTATCCCACATTCATGGATAAAAAGAGTGCTTAAAAATGTATAAGATACACCCTACACTGACTACATCACAGTAACCATGAAACAGTGACAGACCACTTTGCAATTAAGCCATGATAAGATTATTATTCCAGGGATAAAAATTCAAAGGGGGATATTCCAGGGTGACTCTGTCACCCTCGCTATTCTACCTTGCCATTAACCCATTAAGCTGTTTACTTAACAGCTTAGGCCATGGCTATAATTTGGCTTCTAGAAAACAGTCTAATGACTTCTCATCTTCTCTTTGTCGATGATTTAAACTTGTATAGCTCATCAGATGAGGAACTGAAAGCACAGCTGCAGGTTGTCAAAACTTTTTCAGATATTGGAATGTCGTTTGGTCTTGATAAATGTGCAAAAGCATCCTTAAAATAAGGAAAATTGCAGCATCAGGAAAACATCCGTTTGGGACAAGAATGTGATATAAAAGAACTTGAGCAAGAGGAGGTGTATAAATACTTGGGAATTGATGAAGGATCAGCAATAAAACATGAACAAATGCGAATAAAGCTTAGTAAGGAGTATTTTAGAAGACTTAAATTAATCCTGAAAACAGCATTGACACGTAGTAACAAGATCCAAGCTAAAAATCAGTTTGCTCTTCCTGTCCTAACTTATAGTTTTGGAGTGATTGACTGGCCCCAAAAAGTGTTGGATAGATTGGATATTAAAACAAGAAAGATGCTTCATGCTCACCAAATGATTTATAAAAATCAGTGTATACCAAGATTTATATATTCCCCGTTCTGAAGGAGGGATGGGCCTCCTTGAAATTGATTACATGTATAGATCTGCAGTCGTGGCACTCCACACATATCTACTTAACTCACAAGATCCAAATGTGGTGAAAGTTTTAAAACATGAGGAGAATAAATCTAAGATGACATCTCTGCTTAATTTAGCAGAAGCATATCGACGTCAAGCAGGAATGGAAATCAAACCAGAAGTGGATAAAAAACAGGTAGCAACTGAATGTGCTAAAAACAAAAGAAAGAATGTAAGGTGAAGGACCAGGTGAGAAGGAAAGAAATGTGGAAAAAACATAAATATAGTTGCAAGTATAGAAAACTTCTGAAAGAGCCTCGTTGATCATGAACGCAGGAATAGTTAAGGAGAGGTGAATTTGCATCAAGAAATGAAAGGTTAATATTGGCAGCCCAAGATAGTGGGCTACGTACACTCTGGTTTACTAAGTCCATTGAACATGTTGGAGAAACAGACATATGTAGGTTTTGTGGAACCGAATTGGAAACAGTCACACACCTTATTGCTGGTTGCAACTCTGTAATGGCAGTGGGACTGTATACTGAAAGGCATAATAATGTGGCGAGATTGTTACACTGGAGATTGTGCAAACATTATGGTATCAAAGTGGCTGAAAAACACTGGAAACATGAGCCACAGTAAATCATAGAAAATTATGAAGCTTACATCACATGGGATCGCCCAATACCAACAATCCAAAAGATAGATGCTAGAAAACCAGATATAGTGGTCCAAGAAAAGAAGACAAAAGTAGCACAGCGACTGCAGTGTCTTGCGTACAGAGACACAAAGTCATAAAATACCTCGATCTGCAGGCAGAAACGAGAGCCACGTGAAAGAAAGATACCCAGACAGTTCCAGTAGTAGTAGGAGCAACTGGTCTTATAAAAAAGAATTTACAATCCTATTTAGATATGTTACCAATTCATGTAACACCGTACGAATTGCAGAAGGAGTCATTACTGGGCGCATTGCAGGTGCTGCGAAGAGCACTTTTGGCTAACATCAAAGAGTGAAACAATACTAATTTAATGAACTTTTTAATCGTACTTTGACTTAGGAATGGGGTCCATTCCCGTCTTGGTATTAGAAACCCAAAAGACTTGGAGAAATTAAAAATCGGGAATGCAGCACTGCCATGTCAGCATTAGATTGTGCAGAAATGCTAAGCTTCACTTATAACTGTTATATCCAGCAGTTCTAAAGGTATATATTTTTTTCATTCAGGGTTGAATTTTTTTGCAGGACAGCTTACAGCTACATGGATCATCCTTGGAAAGTTTGTAAGAAAGAAACAAGTTCAAAATGTGGAGAAATATTTCCTGTGAAACCCTTACCATGTTCAGAAGGGAAATGGAAGAGAGGTATAAAGAACGTACTACCTTACCCCTGTATTCTATCTTTAATGCCATCACTTAATTGATGAGTAGTAAGAGTAATGGGCTAAATAAACGGGACTTCACATATAATCAAAACATAAGTAATATGTTATAGATAATAGCAATGTAAGAACTTTAACACTAGGTCTATAAGTGCATTCGGGGAGAGAACTGTTAAATTTGATTTAAGGAAGTTTAAAATCTGGATTTGATGTAGTCATTTTTTTGTCCATTCCTCAACTATTGGGTTTCGGATGCAACCTCTGATCTGACTTCAGCCACTTCTCAGACTTTGGATCCATAGCTCAAGCTCCTCTATTTACCCGCAATCCTCTCCCAAGTCCCAGATTACCTCAGATCTTGTTTGCCAACGATCACACGTGGTTGATGTGGCTCACATATGTAGGAAACGGGTGAGTATCTGTTTTTGATATTATTACCTCGTCCTTTTTCAGGTCTTTGACCCTTTCCTTACTCTATATATATATATATATATATATATATATATATATATATATATATATATATATATATATATATATATATATAATTTATTATATGTATTAATATGATGTATATAGTCCTCTCCCCATAGACCACCTAGATTCTCTCTGGAGTAGATTCTATCAAGGCTACACTCTCCATTTTTGCAAAAAAACATTACATACAGGTTCTACACCTCCATCTATCTCCTCATCATTCAGGTTTACCAGGAGCCTGTGGTAAGAATGTGGTCAGAATGATGAGAAAATTTCTCAGGACTCAGATTCATTTGAGAGGACTTTCATCTCCATCTCCCATTGGACCCGAGAACGTCTGACCCTCACAAATACCCTTAGTTGGTCCTGCTTGATCCGTCCTTTGGCTTCAGAGATACCAGATAAGAATTCCAGACATGTCTGGGTTGGATCCGAAAGGCTTGTCCCTTGTTTACTCTGATTCTCTGATCCAACCAGTGCTGACCTTGTCAGAGCCAGAGGGATCTCGGACCTGTAGCTTTGGCACCTGATCTGAGGGTAGGGGTTTGACTTGGAGGCTTTCTAAACTGTCCTTTCCCCTTCGGGCTTTGGTGCTACACAGTTCAGCTTCAATTTCTGCATTGAGGCAGGTGAAGAGAAAGCCATGGATTTCCCTAGGTAGGTGCCTTTGGCTTCTATTTGAGGAGGTTTGGGCTCTCCATCAGCTTTCTGTATTTGTGGCAACGAAAAGACTCTCCACATGATTTGGAGATGGGACATCATCACCCCCCCCCCTTGGGATTCCCCTGACAACTGTCTGCCCTGTGTCCTGAATCTGCTTATTCTGCCTCATTGGGGCAGCCAGCCAGTTTAAGCCTTGAGACAGTCATTTTGCACGACTCCCCACACACAAACACACTTCAGGGTGTTCAGATCAGCCCTCCTGAGCAGGGCCCCTAGAAGCATAAGTGCAAGACAATGCACATTGATTCCCCACAGGAATCCTTGACAGAAGGCACCAACTTCGATGCAGGGGAGGGGTCCACCAGGTCACCCCTTGAAGATGTCTCATTCTAAGGTAGAAAGATGGTTGGTCTTCCAAAGCCTCTTCTCGGGAGCAATCAGTGTTTCTTGAGGCTTTTGGAACTGGTTCAGCTATGTCCGGGGTGGTACCCCTAACATTTGTAATGGTGGATCTGATTTTCTGTCACGTTTGGAAGGATCCAACTACTGTAGAACTTATTCCTTGAAAACTAGACAGTTGCTTACTTGCACCCTAGGACAGTGCCCACTGGAGCAGGGATAGCCCAGTTAATGCCATGGTGGTTGTGTCAGCCTCCAAATAGGAGCTTGCCAAAGAACATCCTTCTGTCCGGTCCCCTAACAAGTGAGTCTAGAGCCTTGGACAGACTCGGGAAATGAATGTTTGCTTCAGTGACCTTTGCCTTGCGGTCGCTGAATTTCCTGGCAAACTTTACAAGGTGACAAAGGGATTTGACAGGAGCTTACCAATTCCCTCTTAGGATGCATGTCAGCAAAGGATAAAAAGACCACCTCTCCACAGCTGGTCACCTTTCAGTCTCTGTCAACGCCTCTATGTGGCTGTTTTCCACTCTGGAAGGTGTTTCAAGAGCAACAGGTTCAAGCATTAAAATTAGGAGGCATGCCTGGATGCATCTTTGCAGAGCACAACAAGATCTCCTTCATCAATGCACCCTTTGCTGGATCTACTTTTATTTGGACCCAAGGTTAAAGAGACTCTCCAGGATTGAGTAGAATAGGAAAACCCTATCTGCCATAGGAATACATTTTTATGCTCCTATGAGAACCTTCTCAAGGAACTAGAAAGGAGGTAGAAGAATGTGGTTCCTGAAACTGAAAGGGGTTTCCCAGTACTTTCATACAGATAAATCACCCAGTGGGGGGGGACTCAGCAGACATTGCCCATGTTGCAGAGAGGTGGTCCACAAAACCAAGGCTTAAGAGGTCCCTTTTCCAAGAAACCTTTCCAGAACCCCTGAATGGTTCCTGACTGCTGCACACGGAGGTGGTAAGGAGTGCTCATCTCTGCACACATAAGCCTGGACATCCATCACCAAAGATGTCTGGGTGCAGAAAATTAATTACCAGGTGTTATTGCATTCCCTTTTCCCCTCCTTCTTTCACACATTCAAGAACAATTCCTGACCATACTACCCTGTCAGAGAAAGGAAGCAGCCTTAGAAATATAAAAGCTGCTAATAAGAGTCATTCAAGAGGTCCCACCAGGCCAGCGATGGTTTGGAACTTGATGGAGTTTCTTTTTGGTGCAAAAAAAAACTGGGGACCTCGGGCCAATATTGGACCCAGGCCACTTGAACCAGTTTGTCAGACACTTCACGGTTCAGACTATTTTCCCTGTTTTGAGGAAGGATGATCGGATGTGCTTGATAGATCTTTAGGATACGTACTAGCACATAAAAATGAACAATCCCAGGAGATACCTTTGATTCCAGCTGGGAACCGATTTTCAGTTCAGAGCCTTGCCTTTGGTTTCACCACAGTCCCATGACAGTGGTTGCAGTTGGGATTCTTGGTGTTTATTTACCTTGACAGCTGGCTCCTTACCCTTCCCCACCAGACTTCTATTAAATAGATCAGGTAGTCCCTGGGCATAACAGTCAACTACAGCAAATCTCATCTCTCCCCCACTCAAGTCCTGGAGTTCATCGATGCTCTTCTGGATATGGTTTCTCAAGTGGCAAGACTCCCTCAGTCCAGAATATCCACCTTACATCAGGTGACAGCCTAAATTTATGGACAGTTGGACTACCCTTGTTTCTTCTGCCAAACTTGTTGATTTGGGTCTCTTGAGGAAGTGTAGCAATTGCCTCATGTACACAAATATCTTTCTACTAATAACACACTCTAGTACAGAGTGTAAGAGATGTATTTACACCAAGAATCTAGAATCCATGCTCTTTCACTCAAAACAATAACACAGGGAAAGTTGTCAACTCACCCACCACTACATAGGCTCATAGTACCACTACTCATACACATAGTACGCATCAAACACGTAAATTCGCATAAACGGAGATTCTCTCGAAAAACTTGCTGAAACACCAGAGACCTCGAAAACAGAAGACTGCTACAACTAACACAGTCACCACAGCACTAATGACACATAGCAACACCACTATTTCACCCACCAAGCCAGTAAGGCATAACACTCAAAAAACACATTTTTTTGTCATTGGAGACTCAGTAGTGAGATACATGGATGCCCCACTCACCAGGTTGGACAAGGAGAAAATTACGGTCATTTGCCTTGTCTGGTGCCAAGATTCATCAGATCACGCATGCACTCTGGTCTCCGAGCAACAAGTACCGCTATGACTCTGTCATGGTTCATGTTGGTGTGAATGACCTGAGACCTACATCACTGGACTATATGAAGAGAAACGTGATTGAGCTCTGACTGTGTGTTCCAGGCAGGTATGTCCCTAGCCTTGAGCAGCATACTACCCTCACCTAGAATGATGCCACAGTGTAAACAAAAAATTATTGATTTCAATAATTGTCTCAGTTTTTGTAGTCCTTCAAAGGAGATGCAGTTCCTGTCAGCCTGAGAAGCTGTGGTCAACAAATCTCGCTGCTTTGCCAGAGACTATTTGCATCTGGCACCCCCCCCTGCTTTCGACTGCTGACAAAAGCACTTGCCTCCCCACATAGTGCCTTTTTTAGGCAAGGTCTTAAACTTTACTGACGTGAAATTAACCAGTCAGAACAAAATAAGGGTCAGCTGCTAAGTGCTAGAAGCTTAAACCAAAAACTGCACTCTCTGGAAGCACTTCTATCACTAGAAGATGTAGAGGTCTGTACAATCACAGAAACCTGGTTCAAGGCCTCAGAAAGTACTGTAGCCTTGCAAGGCTCTTTAGACCGCAAAATGAATGTGTGAAAACCAAAGGAGGCGGCATTTCAGTCTGTATTAGAGAGAAATTCACCTCCTGTCTAGTTAGACTAAACCAACTCCAAGGAGTTACTGTAGGTCCAAGCTACTGTGTCTAAGACCCCCACTCAAGTCATAGCCAGTTATAGATCCTCCTTAATGTTAACCAAAACTGGAGACGTTCCAAATTTTACTGAACACACTGGTTATGAGGAATTTCAGTTATCCCACCATCAACTGGGAAACCTGTGCTAGCCCTATCTTGCTAGTGCAAAAGTTCCTTTACTTTAATTCAAATGCCCTGGAACAAACTGTCCATACCCCAACAAGGGGAACAAACATTCTAGATCTGATCCTCACCAGCATGTCAAACAGATGCTCTGTCGCAACTGTCGGACCCTTATTGGTTAAAACTGACCAGAAATCCGTAGCCTTTGAACTGGCATGAACACCAGAACTCACAAAGGGTGAATTCAGACTAAAAAACTTTAAGGCAAACTATACCCTCCTGGGTGAAGTTATAAAGGCATTCCAAGCCCCACCCAAAGCTGGAAGTGGTAACTTTGCCAAAGCTTACACTAAAGCCTTGTACAATTACTTGCATAAGTGTATAAACTTGACTGTACCAGAAAGAATCAAAGACTGAAACCCAAGCAAAAACAAGCTGCCATGGTGGACATCCATCAACAAACTTTACAATAAATGCAAAACGTTGCTGTCCAAACAAACAAAGACAAGGCCCAACAATGGAAAAGCACCCTCCTCAGCCTTAACAGGCAAATAAGACAACTTGTCAAATCCTCCAAGGGATCCTTTGAGAAAAACTTAACAAATACAGCCAAAGATAACCATAAGGCCTTTTACAGCCAAGTACTTAACCTAAAGGGTAGGACGCAAACGTGCAGAATTAGTGGCCAACAGTATCACACGCAGTGACATCACAGAGATGACAAACCTTCTAGCGGATAGGTTTGGCAAAAATTTCACCCCCTTATCCCCTCCTAACTTACAACAAACCTTCCCCTCCCACCCTACATATCTGAAGAGCAGATCCTCAAAGCCTTCTCCAAGGCAAAAAACAGCCTCTATGGGACTAGACAAGATCCCATGCTGTCTTCTAAACAGGCTAAAACGTGAAGTAGCATCACCACTAAATACCCTTTTCAATCGTAGCCTAGCCACAGGCTTTGTGCCTGCAGAATGGAGAACAGCAACAGTTATTTCCCTCCTCAAAGGTGACCTAGCAACAGACCTATAAGCCTGACCAGCCTCGTGTACTATGGAAAGTATCATTATGGACCTTGTAAATAAAGACATAGGTGACCTCCAAACCCTGGATCTTGCCTAATTCAGCTTCATGAAGGGCAGATCCTGCGTGTTAAATCTGGTGGATTTCTTTTAATATGTGACCAAGGCTGTTGACTAGGGCAAATCTGTGCACACAGCATACCTCAACCTGACAAAGGCTTTCAACATAAGCCCACATTCAGGCATTACCGTTACATTTAGCAAACTGAATGTAAACCCCTTCGTTGTAAGATGGGTTGCCAACTGGCTCAAAAAACAGGGCACACACTATCAAAGTTGGTGACTCCAAATCAACCAGCAGACCTGTTACCAGTGATGTGCCACAGGGGTCAGTGCTGGGCCCCCTACTGTTTAGAATATACTTCCCAGAAGTTCAGGTCAACACTAGGGGATTGTGGCTGACCAAGTTTGCAGACAACTGAAAACTAGGTGCAATCATTGAATCCCCAAATGAAGTCATTATACTCCAGGAGGGTCTTGTGCAGACCAACAACATGCTGAAGGGACAGATTTATCTCCCAGTGACTGCCATGTCTTTGAAATAGGCTACAAATTCATATGAAGCAGATCACCTCTGTGACACTGTTAATGAGGAGCTTGGACGAGTGGATGGGGCACTGTAAATCCTTAACAGGGATAGCACCCACAACCCTCATGGACATGGGCAGTCATCACTAAATGCAATCTTGGGTATTTGACTAGCATTTCTATGGTGTTACATTGGGATGAAACAGCTAGGCTTAAAATGACCTCTGGGTCGATAGCCTAGTAATCTTGTATGATCTTGTGATGTACTGTTGCCTCAGTTACCACAGGCCATGTTGGTTCCTCAGCTTCTCAGTTCAGTGGGGGCTTCCATAACTCATCTGCCTCTAGCAAGATTCTGTATGGGAGTACTGTAGTGGGCACTAGTAGTACAGTGGTTTATGAGTCTGCATCCCATGACATTTCCCATTCGAATCACAAAGATCTGCAAACAACATGTTTCCTGGTCAAGTTGCGTACCAGATGTTTCTCAGAGATGCCCCTTTCTTCTGCCTTTGCCCAAAACCACATTGACCACAGACGCTTCCTAGTTGGGGTTTAGTGGTCATTACCTGGGAAAGAGTCCAAGGCATGCGGTCCCCCTTGGAAGCAAACCTTCACATCAGTGTCCTAGAGATGAAGGCAAATACTCTTAGCTTTGCAGGCCTTTCAAGACATTCTCCCTCGAGGAATGGTTGTCATTAAAACAGACAACATGTCAGTAGTATGGTACATCTACAGATGGTGGAGGGGACCTGCTCTTACCCCCTCTCATGAGGCAATGAAAGTGTGGTGGTGGGTGGTCTCTTCTGAACTCTTTCTTTTGGCAATGCAAATTCTGGGCAGTCCATTGTTTTATCAGACACACTGAGCAGATCTGTTCTTCTGCCTCACTAGTGGTCTCTCATTCATTTAAGTGGTAGAACAGATTCTCCTCCTTTTGGAAAAACCCGGTTCCCATGAATTACCATATTGATGGGTAGTCCAGTGAACAAGGAAGGCGTAAGAGATCTGGGAGCACACGTTGACCGCAACCTCTCTTTTGACCACCGCATTGTTACTTTGGTCAGAAAGTCCTTCTATGTGGCACATGTCATTAATAAGGTTTTGCATCCAGGAAGAAAGAGGTCATTGTCTCCTACTCTTCCCTCATTAGGCCAGTCATTGAATACAATGCCCCATTTGGCATGTACCTCACTAAACGCGTGCAACAACTGGAGAGGCCACAAATGTACCTCACAAAGAGGATCCTAGGCCTTAAACATTTGTTCTATATGGACAGACTGAAAAAACTCCAACTTTTCTCTGTCTCATATTGCCTACTTAGAGACTATCGCTGCTTGACTTACAAAGCCATGTCTGACCCAGCTCTGTTAGAAATGCTACATCTAAAGAAATACCAATCCCTCTGCATCACACTCTCCAGAGACCTCAGCCTCATTACCACAATCAACAGAACATGCTGGAGGGACAGGTTCATAACCCAGAGACTGCCCATGCTATAAAGTAGACTTCCCATAGATGTCAAGCAGAGCACCTCACTGGCCCTCTTCAAGAGAAATCTTGATGAATGGATGGGAAATAGAAAATTCACCCCTGGGATCACTTCATTGGCTTTAATCGACAGAGGCACTGGGAACTAAGGTCGGGTGGCACAATGTCAGGGTAATCTTATGGGCTAGGCTTGTAAAGGCTCCGTCGCCATTAGCCGTAGTACACACCTATGAACCTATACCACTCAACCTCTTGCACATTAAATCTGGACACATGCCTCTCAACCACTTAGAGCAAGAAATCTGGACCAAGCCAAAAATAATGGGGGGACAAAGGCCCAAAAATAGGAACATTTTTAAGTTCTGCTCTTACAAACTTGGAAAGTAGATAGAAATGCAGGTTTTTGCATTAGCGTGTATTTTCTGAAGGGTATGAAGTCTGAAACTCAACTGTATGTCATTATTTTCTGACTTCAAACTTCAATGATCTGCCAGTGACTTGCCAGAAAACAACACTTATGAGAAACGGACCACAAACATGAGGCAAAAATCTGGACATTCTGCAAAAATCTGTACAGTTGAGAGGTATGCTGGAGAGAGCCAAATAATAGGGACAGATTTTAAATATTGCTCTTATAAACTTAGCAAGTCAATAAGGTTGCCATTAAGTTTATGTACAGTAGAGAGTCGATTACCCAAATGTCAATTATCCATAACATCAGTTATCAGAACCAGCCTTCCAAAGTTTTGGGGTAGTAAAAATCAAGTCTGAATATGTAAACATTATACATTTTTGCTTGAGCATGTTTTTTGAGCTTGTTGTCAGCTCCTGTCTGAAAAATATTAATTATCCACTGGAATTTCTGAATGGTTAAAAAGTGTATTCCTGCATGCAGAAAAAACAAGATTTTAGAAGTTTTTTATCTGGTTCAATTATATGTTTAATTATCTGAACAGTTTGATTATTCAAACTATCCTAGGTCTCGATTAGTTTGGATAATCGACTCTCTACTGTACCTCTCTACCATAGTAGATCAATGTTATGCTGTTAAGCAGACTGTACCCTTTTTTTGTAATTATTGCCAATTGTCTTTGTTATACTTTAGAGATTTTCTCCTTGGATCTCAGCTGAAACTGGACTTATAGTCCAGTTGGGCCATCCCGGTAAACAAATGTCAAATAAATAAATATTATGCACGCACAATGCCTGGTCCGTGGAAAATTGTCTTACATGAAACCGGTCCTTGGTGCAAAAAGGTTGAAGAGGATCATAGCCAGTAAACCCCACCTCTCTGGAGGAACAGATCTTACTTGTAACGCCTCTCCCCTAGCAACATGTGTAGTGCCTCCCTTACAAGCTAGTTGACATAGTCTATAGTAATGTGTGGAATGAGCCGGATGTAGTTGAGCCTGTTCCAAGGAAGCCAAACAGAGTCCATTGTACTCCCAAAGATGGTCCTTACTGGGGCAAGGAACTTCTTGTTGACTCCATAGTGATTACCTGTGGCTATCAAGAGGGATGTTCCAGAAGAGGCGACCAGGTTATCTTTCCCCTAGTTATGATTCCATGATGATGAATTGGCTAGGGATGTGGGACTGTGCTTTCCAGTATAATTAACATTCCTGCTGTCTCAGTGGGATTTTAGGTTATCTGCCACAGTAACCCAGTACTGGCTAGCTTTCAAAGCTCAGACTTCCCTCCCAGTCTTCCTGCAACAGCTGATTTGCTGAGCATTTATGAGAGGGAAGCCTACAGCTGTCACAGGAGGAGGGGAGTGTTCTATCCATTTCTGTCATCCAAAGAAGAAAGTTTTCGGACTTTTCAAATGATCCAATGTTGATTTCTCTGTCTTACTGCTCAGATAATCCCCATTTGGGTACCCCTTCTTCTCATTTTGTTAGCTTTATTTTATTTTCTCAAGACTCAACGTGCCTTTTTTGTAGATGAGGGGAATGCAAGGGATAAGTCCCCTCAGCCAGTATATCACATGATCAGATCATGTCAGGCAGACACTCACTTGGTGGATGAATCCATGCATCCTCTCAATTGTTTCCCTTCACCAAACCTATGTCACTTAAAAGGGTTACCACAGACTCGTCTACCCTCTGGAGAGGGGGGATACTTCTCAGACAAGATGGTACAAAGCTCATGGACTTCAGAGAAGGCCTCTCTGCACATAAACATACTCAAAATGAGAACAGTCCACCTAGTGTTGCAGGCATTATAGTATGAGCTCTCAAGGTGCAATTGCCAGACAGGGCTTTCTCCAAACCGCAAGATACAGCCCCTCATCCCCTGGGTCATTCATAAATTCCCCATTTGATGGTTCCTTCCTGTTTAGACTGTCAGTTAAACTCTTGCCTGCAATGAGTAGTAAGGTTAGACCTTATCTGCCATAGGAATCCAATATAGTGGGAAGAAGATGTGGTTCCATAAGTCTCCAGGATCTTTCCCGGATTCGCAGGATGAATCCTGTTCTGGAGGGAGAGGATTTAATGGATGACTCTGCCCCAGAGGGAGAAGGGGTCCACAAAACCAGGGCAATAGAGAACCTTTCTCCAATAGGCCCTACCAGCACTCCAGGGGCACTGTCTGACCGTCCTGCTCTGGAGGCATTCGAAGCAGACTGATGTTCTTAGTGTTTCACTGTTGCAGTCATTACATTTGGGTAATCTGTTGGCAGGTTGCCCTCAGTCGGCCTGAATAACAAAGTCTTGGGTCCTGCGTCGGTTGCTGTCGCCTCTTTCATGACGTCAGGTCGTCAGTGGTATAAAACATGCAGCCGACGCCATTTTATTCAGTCTTTCTTGCCACGTGGTGCCCGAAGCAGAAGCAGTTCACAAGTGCCGGTCGGCCGACTCCTGAAATTTTCATATTAGAGTTTCAGAACCGAAGTCTTCAAATTAAAGCTAAGTACCCCAATGGGGAAACTTTTTCTTGCTCCTTACCAATGTCAGTAAAAGTTATTAATTGCATTACTTGTGGGAAGCAAATACCTCATAAGGATTTTCATTTGTACTCTGGTCCTTGCCTAGGCCCTGATCTAAACGTGCCTTGCTGTCGGTTTTGTGCTAGATTTAGCCAACGCACTATTAAGCGTCTGTATATCTTTGCTTCTAAATATTTTGGTTCAAGATTTAATTATCCTGAAATGTCATCTGTTAGCAATCCGAATACCGGAGTTCATAAAAAACGCAAAGAAAAAGACAGAGACAGACCGTCGAAGTCCAAAACGGATGATGAAGCTTCTCCTAAGCCAGTCGCCGGTACTCCAGTGAGGCGCTTTCGCAGCCCCTGATACCAGCTACTTTTGAGTCGCAGGCCTCTACCGAGACCCATTCAGAGTCCGGTATGCCGCAAGATTCTTAGGGTATTGAACCCGCAGATGTCTCTCCCTTAGATGGGTCCGGAGCCGCTGAGCAGGCTCTGGCCTTCTGAGGGTGTTTTCAGGCCTCAACATTTTTATATTAAACAGACGCCAGCAACAAAAAACTATGTCTAAAAAACTGACGCATGAGCCACGTGCTCAGGCCCCTATGCGTAAAAAACAGATGATCAAACTGGCTGAAGATTTAATTATCTTGATCAGGGGTTCCCAACCCCCCCCCTGCTAAGAGTCCTAGGCAATGCACTGATTATGAATCTTCAGATCAGATTTCCATTTCTTCTGATCAGGAATTTTCTTTTCCACCCTATGAGGAATCTGATGCAGAGGAATCCATCCCATCTGCATCTCCTCCTGAGGATTACTCTTGGAGAGACTTTGCATACTTTAAGGGAACATTTTCACTGGGAGAGTCAGGACTTCTCTGAATCAAAAAAGAGGCTTAGGGATTTCCTTCATCCTCAGCATAGGCCTTTGGCAATACCTCCTGTATTAGACATTGTTGATGATGTGTTCTCGGAATCAAGCATGGCTCCTGATTCCCTGCCTCCAGTTCCTAGTAAGCCAGACAGATATTACAGGGTTCATGACTCCCACAAATTTCTTTTCAAAAATCCTGCTGCTGATCCTGAGACTATTTCTCAGGGTCCCAAGGGTGTAAAGACCTCTATAGCCAAAAATTCTACCCCTTCTGATAGAGATACCAGGGAGCTGGATAGATGGGGTAAGAAGGTTTATATGTCTGCAACCTTGGCAATCAGGGCTTTAAACTGCCAGTTTCATATGCTTAAATATCAACAGCATGGTGTGGGCTTACTGAAACAGAAAATTATGTTGATTTCTGATTGTGTGGAAAGTAGAGTTACAGAAATTATTGCATTCAGCAGAACAGGTTGGAAAACATACTTTGCAATGTGGTTTTGATTCCTTGGAGGCCTCTTGTAGGGCCACCGTTACTGGATCTGTGATTAGAAGGCATGCCTTGCTCAAGGAGCAAAGTCTGCCTGATCATGTTAAAGCTAAATTGTTGGATGCCCATTTGCAGCATGATTCTCTTTTTGTTAATAAGGCAGAAGAGGTTTTAAAGAAAATGGAAGACAAAGCTAAATATATGCAAACTGTAAAAGATTTCTTGCAAGTGCAGCCACCCAGGTTCAGTAGGCACTGGCCTACTAAAAATTGGTCCTTTCCTGTGTCCAACAGAGCCACTCAGGGCAAATCCAGGTGCACAAAAGGCTCCAGATACAAATCACAGGGTTCTTACAGGTCAAAGCAATGGGGTGCTTCCACCTGAAAATCTGGAGGAAACTAAGCACAACCATACAGTAAGCAGTCTCAGTGACTTTCCTCTACCATCACCAAGCACTTATCTTTTGGCAGCCCCCTTGGGGGGAAAACTAGCACTTCATGCTCAAAACTGGCAGTTAATTACCCAGGACAAGTGGGTATTAAACATAGTATCCCAGGGGTACAGATTTCATTTCCATACTCTGCCAATTCCAAACGGATGGCTGGATCTGCCACAGAACTAGTGGGCAGAGGCCCAGAAACAAGTCATGTCCCTCATGGATATGGGAGCTATTCAACCAGTTCCAGAAAAGGAAAAAGGACAAGGTTTTTATTCAAGGCTTTTTCTGGTACCCAGAAAAGACAATTCATGGTGTCCAATACTGGACTTACCGATTCTGAACACATTCCTGGACATTCCAAAATTCAAAATGCTGACTTTACAACTATTGCCTATGATAGGCAGGAATGCTTGGTTAGTAACTATAGATTTAAGAGGCATACCTGCATATCCCAATAAGGGAATCGTGCAGAAGATACCTCCGCTTCAAAGCAGGTTTTTTGCATTACCAATTCTCTGCACTGCCCTTTGGCTTATCTACTGCACCCATTCTGCAGACAAGGAAGCATTCAAATTTATCCATATCTGGACGATTGTCTCATTTAAGCAGAGGACAAGGACACACTTCTTCAACATCTGACGTTTCTAAAAAGGCTTCTAGCATGCCTAGGGTACACCATAAACGAAAATAAATCACAACTGGTACCCTCTCAAATAATTATATTCCTGGGTGCAAGCTTGAATACAACTGCCCAGATGGCTTACCTCATGCCAGACAAACCAGGGCAACTGACAACATACTTCAGACATTTGGCAACAAAAACCCAGTTATCTGCAAAACAAATTCTGCAGGCTTTGGGGTTCATGGCATCCCGCATTCTACTAATTCCATATGCGAGACTGTATATGAGGAAACTTCAATGGTACCTAAAAAGTTTATGGAGTCAGCATTGTCACAGCCTGGAAACAATGATTCCTCTCATTCCCTGCCTACAACAGGAGTTTCTTTGGTGGGCAGAGACATGTCACCAAAACAAGGGACTGTCAATTAACTCTACCCCCTGCCACCCAAACCCTAACTACAGACGCATCAGACTATGCTTTGGGGGGCCACCTTATAGGGAGATGCATTCAGGGCAAATGGAGCAAAAACCAAATGCATCTGCATATCAACCAGAAAGAGATGCTAGCTGTTCAGAATGCTCGGACACCCTTCAAGGACTTACTTCATCCAGGACAACTACCGATCAAGACGGACAACACCACAGTTATGTGGTACATAAACAAGCAGGGGGGGTACAGATTCCTACCCCCTTTGCAGATTAGCCGTGGCTTTGTGGAACACAGCCTTGACTTACCAAGTACATCTTCAAGCTCAATTCCTGCTAGGAAAGCAAAATACTCTGGCAGACGACCTATGCAGAAATCATATGGACCCGCACAAATGGAAACTGGATCCACAAATCTTCAGCATGTTAACACAGAAATGAGGGAGCCCAGACATAGATCTGTTTGCCTCTCCCCAAAATTATCAGTTGGACAAATTCTGCACAAGAACTCATCACAAAAAAGCATGGAAAGTGGATGCTCTATCCTTCAGCTGGAAAACCCCATCAGTCTATGCCTTTCCCTCTCTGCCTCTACTCTCCAAGGTCTTACTAAAAGTCTGACAGGAAAAAACGAAAATATTAATTGCTCCGGACTGGCCTCGCCAGCACTGGTACCCGCTTCTAAGGAATATGTCTCCCCTTCCTCCATGGTACTTGCCTAAAATACCTAATCTACTATCTCAGCAGAACTATCAAATTCTGCAAACTCTGCTCCAAATGCTGAATCTTGCGGCATGGCTAATCAACTAATTATTCAAACACCTCTCAGTAAGTCTGTGATGGATGTCATTTTGGAAGCCAGAAGGCCTAGTACTAGAAAATCTTATGCTGATAAATGGAAGAGATTCTGTGCTTGGAACCAAGCACAAGGAATAGACACATAGACACAGCAAAGCACAGTATTCCTCAGATTTTACAATATTTGACTGAGATGCTTGACAAGGGCCTATCATTTTCTTCAATAAAAATCCATGCCTCTGCTATCTCGGCTCATTACAACACAGAGTCTCCCTGCTTTTCTCATCCACTGCTTAAGCAGTATCTTAGAAGGGCCAAAAATTTAAGGCCTCCCAGAAGAGCACCAACTCTTGCATAGGACCCCAATTTCATGCTGAAAAAACTCACCCTGCCTCCTTTTGAACCAGCAGCTACTGCGGGTATAAAATTTCTATCTTGGAAAACAGCTTTTCTTTTGGCAGTCACTTCAGCAAGAAGGGTTTCAGAACTACAGGCTCTCATGGCAGTGGAGCCTTTTATTATATTTTACCCGGACAGGGTGTCCCACCGGAGCAAGCCTTCTTTTATGCCTAAGGTGGTATCCAGTGTGGCTCTTAACCAGACCATTCACCTGCCAACATTTTACCCAAATCCGCAGAACAAGGGGGAGCGGATTCTGCATTCAATGCATGTACACAGACAACTAAGATTCTACTTAAATAGGGCCAAATCTCTAAAAGTCTGAGCAACTACTGGTAGCATTTGCTGCAGGATCATAGGGGAAGGCTATATCAAAGCAGACTATTTCTAAATGGATAAGCCACTGCATTTGTTTCTGCTATTTGCACCATGGTAAACCTATGCCCAAGGGGATCAGATCACATTCCACCAAGACTGCCTCTACTTCAGCAGCTTTTCTCAGAGGGGTTCCAACCAAAGACATTCTAGAAGCTGCTACTTGGAGCTCTGTTCATACCTTCACAAAGCATTATCATTTACCTCTCTTCTCCAAATCCTGGGCAGGCTTTGTCACTGCAGTCCTGCAGGGCCTTATAGCCGCTCCTAATGCTGTTTAGTTCCATCCTCCCATCCATAGCTTTGGGATTCTACCCAAATGTAATGACTGCAACAGTAAAACACGAAGAACATAGTATAGTTGTGTACACTTACCATAAATGTAGATGTTATAGTGTATTCACTGTTAGTTACCCACCAGCCATCCCCCCTCTATACCTTTTCTTTCCTTCACTATACTCAAAAGCCTTTGTGGTGTATTTGCTTTTAGTTGAAGGTAAAGTTTGTTTCTAAAAGTGCATTTATATTTATATATTTACTGTTTGTGTGTGTGTGTGTGTATATATATATATATATATATATATATATATATATATATATATATATATTTATTTTTTTTTTTTTTTGCTCCCCATTTGGGGGCACCTGACATCTGGGGCAAGAAAAACTGAATAAAATGGCGTCGGCTGCATGTTTTATACACCTGATGACCTGACCTTATGGAAGAGGAGACAGCAACCGACGCAGGACCCAAGACTTTGTTATTCAGGCCGACTGAGGGCAACCTGCCAGCAGATTACCCAAATGTAATGACTCCAACAGTGAATACACTCTTAACATTGCATTTATGGTAAGTGTACACAACTGTACTTTTTTACATCCAGACGCCTGGGCAAACAACATTTAACATCCAGTTGTTGTTTGCTCTTTCCAGAGGTTACTATATTCCCTTTTCCCTTCCTCATCCCAGTTCCGGGAGAAATCTCCCAAATTTGCCACACAGTCAGAGGGAGAATGCCATACTAGAGGTTCAGAAACTTCTAGAAAAAAAGAGTCATCCAGGAGGTCACAATCGAACATCAAGGATGTAGAACTTATTTGCAAACAGGAGACCTTTGACTGATATTAGATTTGAGAAGTCTGGATTTGTTTGTACCGTAACCATGCAGAATTTTGACTTCTTTACAGTTTATTATGCCACCTCCACACAAGGATGATGGGATGTGCTGTCTAAATCTCCAGGATATGTACTATTGTATAAAAATAGACAGGCACTCCAGGAGACATTTGCACTTCTGACTGGGAGCCAATCATTACCAATTCAGAGCACTGCCCTTTGGTCTCACCACCACCTCCTGGTTGTTCACCAAATGCATGACAGTGGATGTTCATTGTGTTTCACTGTTGCAGTCATCACTGTAGGGTTCTCCCCTGCCGGCAGGCAGTCCTCGGTCAGGTTCTCCCCTGCCGGCAGGCAGTCCTCGGTCGGCCAGAATCCCAAAGTCTGGGTCCGGCGTCGGCTGCTCAGCCATGCTCCCTGACGTCAGTGCGCCAGGAGTACAAAGCTGGCAGCCGACGCCATGTTCTCCAGTCTTACTTGCAGTGCGGTGAAAGTTCGCAAGTGCCGGTCGGCTGACTCCTGACAATTTTTCGTACTTCAGTCCGAAGACTTACTTCTTCTACTCAAAGCTAAGTACCCCGTTGGGGAAACTTTTTTCTTCCTCCAGTCCGATGTCAGAAAAAGTTAATAATTGCATTTCTTGTGGGAAGCAAATACCTCATACGGATTTCCATTCTTACTGTATTCCTTGTTTAGGCCCTGACCACGACGTAGCTAGTTGTCGGTTTTGTGCTAAATTTAACCAACGTACAATTAAGCGTAGGTACGATTTTGCATTTCATTATTTTGGTAGGCGATTTAATTACAAAATGTCGTCGGACACGCTTTCGACTACTGGAGTTCACAAACGACGCAAGGATTAAGACAGGCCTCCGAGGTCCAAAACAGATGACGTTTTACAAGCAGAGCCAGCTTCAGGTTCGGCCGTCATCAGTGAGGCGCTTTCGCAGCCCCTGTCGTCAGCCATTTCGGAACCGATTGCCGAAACAGACTCCCATGAGGAGCCAACTAGGCCTTTGAGTACTTCAGCTGCAGGACCTTCGGACAATGCTCTCTCGGATGGGTCCGGAGCCGCTGTGCAGGTACCGGCTTCCGAGGGGGGTTTTAGGCCTACACAGCTTCTGATAAAGGCAAAGACAAAGGCAAAGACTCCTTCCAAATCTAAGACTTCAGCCCAGGCCTCTTCTGATCCAGGACCCAAATCCCAAAAGCAGTTACTTAAGATGGAGGAGGACTTACTTACCATGATTAGGGGTTCACATCCCCCTCCAGATAAAAGGCCAAGGCAGGAATTGGATTATGACTCTTCTGATCAGGCATCTATTTCTTCAGTGTCTTCCTCTGACCAGGATTATTCTTTACCTCCTTATGAGGATTCTGATGCTGAGGAATCCATTCCTTCAGCTTCTTCCCCTGAGGATTTTTCATTTGGGGAAACTTTACATGAAATGAGGGAACATTTTCACTGGGAAGGACAGGAGTACTTGAAATCTGAGAGAAGACTTAGGGATTTTCTCCCCCCCCCCCAACATAGACCCCTGGCTATCCCTCCTATTTTGGATATTGTGGATGATGCCTTCTCTGAGGCTAACTTAACTCCTGACTCTTTTCCTCCAGCACCTGCTAAGCCAGACAGATATTATAGGGTCCCTGATTCTCACCAGTTCCTATTCAAGAATCCTACTGCTGATCCTGAAACCATTTCTCAGGCCCTAAGGGGGTTAAGGCCGCTTCTGCTAAAAACCCCATTCTGACAGATAAGGATTCCAGAGCTTTAGAGAGATGGGGCAAAAAAGTGTACACTTCTGCAACTATATCTATTAGGGCTTTAAACTGTCAATTTCATATGCTAAAATACCAGCAATTTCTACTGTCTGTTATGAAACAAAAGCTAGCTTCCATTTCCTCATGTGCAAATAATAAGGAATTACATGATTTGATGCATGCCACTGAACAAGTAGGGAAGCATGCCTTGGAAGCTTCTTGTAGGGCTGCTGCCTCTGGCACAGTCATTAGAAGACATGCTTGGTTAAAGGAACAAAACTTGCCTGATCAAGTGAAAGCTAAGTTACTGGATGCACCTGTTCAGCGTAATGTTTTGTTTGGATCTAAGGCTGAAGAGGTGATAAAGAAGATTGAGGATAAGGCTAAATCCATGCAAACGGTTAAGGATTTCTTACAAGTACAGCCCCCCAGATTTAGTAGGAATTGGCCAACTAAAAATTGGTCCTTTCCCTATTCAGCCAGGCCTCAGAGGGGTAGATATAGACGCTCCAGAGGAAGGCCCCAAATGCAGACCTCCTACAGATCTAGACAGTAGACTGCTTCCACCCCTAGGGGTGGAGAGGACAGGCCTCAAACTCATAGAAAACAGGCTCAATGACTCCCCCTGATGGGCTGCAGGAACTTCTTTCCTGGAAGCCCCTCTCGGAGGAAAACTCTCTCTTTTTCACCTAAATTGGACTTACATAACCCAAGACAAGTGGGTTCTGGATGTGGTTTCAAGAGGTTACAAATTCCACTTTCATACCCTACCAAGACCAAACGGATGGCCAGACCTACCAAAACATCAATGGTCAGAGGCCTTAAACCAGGTGGAAGCCCTCATGGCTATGAGGGCCATAGAACCGGTTCCACTTTCAGAAATGGGGCAAGGTTTTTACTCAAGGCTCTTTCTCCCCAGAAAGCAAAATTCATGGAGACCCATCCTGGATCTGTCGGTCTTGAACACTTTCCTGGAGATACCAAAATTCAAGATGCTTACTCTGCAGCAGCTACTGCCAATGTTGAGCAAAAATGCATGGATGGTAACATTGGATTTAAAGGAGGCTTACTTACACATTCCTATCAGACAGGAGTGCAGAAAATACCTCGGGTTCAAGGCCGGCTTGAGGCATTACCAATTCTCTGCGCTGCCCTTTGGATTGTCTACTGTGCCCAGGGTCTTCACCAAATGCCTGGCACCAGTAGTAGCTTATTACAGACTCAAGGGAATTCAAATTTACCCTTATCTGGATGACTGCCTTATTCAATCAGAGAGCAAGGATGTCTTACTGCAGCATCTAGAATTTGTTCAGAATCTTCTCAAGTTTCTGGGATTCACTGTGAACATAAAAAAAGTCAAATTTGACACCCTCACAACAGATAACTTTTCTGGGTGCTCTTCTAAACACAACAACCCAGATGGCATTTCTGACATCCGGAAAGCAATTACAGCTGGCTTCAACTTTCAAAACCTTGGCGTCACTAACTCAGCTATCTGCAGGGAAATTCCTGCAGGCTTTGGGTTACATGGCTTCCTGCATCCTTCTCATACCATATGCAAGACTACATATGAGGAAAATACAGTGGTACCTAAAAAGTGTATGGTCCCAGCATTGCCACAGTCTAGACACACAGATCACCGTCCTGCCTTGTCTACAAAAGGAATTCCTTTGGTGGACCAAGGCATGTATTCACAACAAAGGGAAAGCCTTCAGTCTGCCTCCAGCCAGCCAGATACTAACCACAGACACCTCAGATTATGCATGGGGAGCCCATTTGCAGGAAAAATGTCTGCAAGGCTTTTGGACAAAGGATCGGAAGCACCTGCATATCAATTTGAAGTAAATGTTAGCTGTTCAGAATGCTCTCTTGGCCTTCAGGGATCTTCTACAACCAGGACAACTACTGATACGGACAGACAATACCACAGTTATGTGATACATAAACAAGCAAGGGGGTTCACACTCCTACCCCCTTTGCAGACTAGCCATGACTCTATGGAACACAGCTCAAGCTTGCAAAGTGGACCTACAAGCTCAGTTCCTACCAGGGAAACAAAACATTCTGGCAGACAGTCTGAGCAGGAACCTGTCAGACCCACACGAATGGATGCTGGACACCAGCATATTCAAGATGATTACAGCAGTCTGGGGCTGCCCGCACATAGATCTTTTTGCATTCCCCCCTCAACCATCAACTACGGATTTTTTGCACAAGGGCATTCCACGAGCTAGCATGGAAAGTGGATGCACTATCATTCAGTTGGACAAACCTCTCGGGATATGCCTTCCCGCCTCTACCTCTTCTTCCACGGGTGTTATTAAAGATCAAGCAGGACAAGCCCAAGATGATAATTTTACTGGCCCCAAATTGGCCTCGACAGTTTTGGTACCCAACACTGATGAATCTTTCACAGGAGCCCCCTTGGGTTTTACCTCAGACTCCAAATCTTTTGTCCCAACACCAGGGTCAGGTTCTGCACTCTCATGTCAAAACTCTCAGCCTGACAGCCTGGCTAATTCAGGGTCTATGATTAATCCTCTCCTTCCCAAGCAGGTTATGGATGTCATTTTAGAAGCCAGACGCCCTAGCACTAGAAAATATTATGCAGGTAAATGGAAAAGATTTTGCACCTGGATGCATGATCAGGATTCGGATCCTCTTACTCCTAATATTCCTCTGATTTTACTATACCTGACAGACCTATTACATAAGGGTCTCTCCTTCTCTTCCATAAAGATACATGCCTCTGCTATCTCTGCTTATTATAATACAGACCCTCCAATCTTTTCCCAACTCATGAGACAGTTTCTCAGAGGAGCTAAGAATTTAAGGCCCCCTAGATCACCACCCATTCCTGCCTGGGATCTCAACTATGTTTTGGAAAAACTCACTCTACCTCCTTTTGAGCCTGCTGCCACATCTGACATCAAGTTTTTTATCATGGAAGACAGCCATCCTGTTAGCTTTGACCTCAGCCAGGAGAGTTTCAGAGTTGCAAGCAAGCTGTGGAACCTTATATTATTTTTCACCAAGACAGGGTGTCTTTAAGGACTAATCCTACTTTCATGCCTAAGGTGGTTTCCAAAGTGTCTTTAAGTCAAACTATTCACCTGCCAACCTTTTTCTCCAATCCTCAAAATAGGGGGGAAAGGATCTTGCATTCCTTGGATGTACACAGACAACTTCGTTTTTACCTGGATAGAACCAAGAACATCAGGAAAACAGAGCAATTGTTTGTTTCTTATGCTTCAAGTTTCCAAGGCAAAGCCATTTCAAAACAGACCATTTCTAAATGGATTGCTCATGGAATCAGATTTTGTTACTGTCACCATGGAAAGCAAATCCCAGGAAGTATTAGGACTCACTCTACCAGGGCTGCTGCTACTTCAGCTGCCTTCCTCAGGGGAGTACCTACCAAAGACATTTTGGAAGCTGCAACTTGGAGTTCGGTGCATACTTTTTCTAAGCACTACAATCTACCTCTCTACTCTAAGTCTAGGGCAGGCTTTGCTTCTGCAGTCTTGCAGGGCCTTCTAGCCGCCCCCTATACTTTATGACCACCTCCCTTTTCTTCTGCTTTGGGATTCAACCCTACAGTGATGACTGTAACAGTGAAACACGATGAACATAGTACAGTTGTGTACACTTACCATAAATGTAGATGTTAGGAGTGTCTTCACTATTGCAGTCTGGGTTACCCTCCCTCCTGTCCCCACTTACTTTTTCTTTTGTGTGGTTCCCCTTCTGAGGTGTATTTGCAAAGGGTATGGGGTTATACTAATTTTTGGACACCTGACATCTGGGGCAAGAAAAACTGGAGAACATGGCGTCGGCTGCCAGCTTTGTACTCCTGGCGCACTGACGTCAGGGAGCATGGCTGAGCAGCCAACGCCGGACCCAGACTTTGGGATTCTGGCCGACCGAGGACTGCCTGCCGGCAGGGGAGAACCCGAATGAGGACTGCCTGCCGGCAGGGGAGAACCCTACAGTGATTACTGCAACAGTGAAGACACTCTAACATCTACATTTATGGTAAGTGTACACAACTGTACTTTGCAGCCCACCTTTGACCGCAAGGATTCCAGGTGTTTCCATACCTAGACGATTGGCTCCTGATGTCACCTACAAGGCATCAACTACTTTGAGCCATTCAGGTTATGCTACAACTCTTCAGTTGCCTGGGAATCACAGTGAATTTGGCAAAGTCAAAGATGTCTGTCATGTAGGACATAGTTTATAGATACGCAATTGAATACAACCACACAGATAGCTGCTCTACTTCCACATAGAATAAGATCACTGAGACAGCAGGTGCAACTGTTGCTAGATACCCCAAAACTGCCAGCTTGCCTGGTTCTCGTGGCCCTAGGGTCCATTTCAGCTGCCACACTTCTGGTTCCTTTAGCAAGATTCTTAATGCAAGTTCTCTAGTGGACCTTAGTGGTCCAATGGTCTATTTTGTATCATCCTTTGTCAGCCCCCATCAGGCTAACTCCAATTTGCAAGCGTCATCTACAGTGGTGGGTGCTTTCAGATGACCCATCTCGGCAGACCCTTCACTCTTCCTCCACCTATAGGCACAGTGACCACGGACTCTTCTCTGTTCAGGTGGGGGGGGGGGGCATTTTCAGAGAAGAATGGTCCAAGGCCCATGATCCATGACAGAGACCAAATTGCACATAAATGTCCTGGAGATGAGGGAGTTTTTTCTGTCGTTGCAATCCTTTAAAGATTACCTCCCTCTGGGAACAATTGCAGTTCTTATAATATGTCGGTTGTTTGGTACATCAGCAAGCAGGGGGGAACCCGATCGTACCAGATGTGCAGGGAGTCCATGAGGGTTTGGGAATGGGCGATCTCTTCAAACCACTTTCCCATTGCAATGCACATTCCAGGGGAGTCCAACATTCTGGCAGATAGACTGAGCAGATCAATCTTAAGCCCACACTAGTGAATCAGATATTCAGCTATTGGGGCCAACCTTGTTGCAGTCTCTCTGCCTCTTCTCAGAACATCAAATGCAACAGGTACTTTGCTTTGATTCCCCCCCTTTGGAGGAGTTACCCAGGGACACTCTAGTCCACAATTGTTCCCCAGGTCTTCTGTAGGCTCATTCTGCAATTTCCCTGATTCCCAAAGTCTTACATGAAGCCAGCAGGTTGAAGAGCAGTCTGATCCTCATTGCCCCCTTCTGACCTCATCGGGTATGGTTCCCCTTCATGCAGTCTCACAGAAAAGTATACTCCCTGGATACTGGATCCCAGGCAGGATCTAATTTCCCATTAGTCGGAATAGCAGATTCCCACTCTTCAATCCCTGAGACTAACTGCTTGGTTTCTCTCCTTCCAGTGATTCTACGAAAGTCCAGGCTGGCCTTCCCCGTTCAAGACATTATACTTACTTCTAAGAAGTCTTCAAAGAAGTGCACAATAATAAATGGAAGAGATTTTCCATTTGGGCATCGGAATGGAATATTGATCCTTTATCTTCCTCTGTTTCAGGTATTCTTATGCTTCTCTGTTCACTTTTTTAACACTGATCTAGTTTTTCCAAAATAAAGTTACAAGTATCAGCTATTACGAATTTTTATGTAGGGAAAGACAAAAATCTTTCATCCTGCCTCTCCACTTCAAAGTTATGCCGGGCTTTCATGAGAGGAGTCTTTCACCTTAGACCTCCAGTAAAATATCCATCCCCTCCATGGGTCTCACTCTACTCAGAAACCTTTTGAAGACTGCTTTCTAGTGGCCATTACTTCAGTAAGAAGAGTGTCAGAATTACAAGCTTTATCTTCCCAGCCACCTTAATTACCTTCTTCAAGAATAGAGTCTCCCTCAGAATGAAACCTTCCTTCATACCGAAGGTTGCCACAGAGACAAATATTAACTAGACCCTTCACCTGGCTGTATTCTTCCCAGATTCTTCCAATAAATATGAATATTTGCTGCATTCACTGGATGTGCATAGCCAATTGTGCTTTTGTCTACATAGAGCAAAACCATGTAGGAAGTCTGAACAAGTGTGCATTTCTTTCTCACCAAATAAATCAGGCCATATCCAAAATTATCTTAGCCAAGTGGATTACTGTTTGTATTTCTGCTGTCTGTTCCAAGCTTGATATGCAACTTCCCCATCCTGTTAGAGCTCATTCCACCAGGTCCATGTTTACCTCCTCTGCTTTCTTGGCAAGAACTCCTGTCGACGAAATATATGCAGCAGCATCAACTCAATCCAAATCTCATACGTTTTTCTTTCACTGGAAGCTGGACATTATTTCTAGAAACAGAGAATACTTTAATTCTTTGGTGCTCAAGCATATCCTTCCTTGAGGGCCACCCAGGGTTTTCGTAGCTGGGGACTCTGACCCAGTGGTGAGATATAATGAAATGGAAAACGTATCTATTTACCATAACTTGGCATCTGTGTTGTCCATTTTCATTATGCATCACATCCAACCCACCTTCCCCCAGCCTAAGTCAGCTGAGAGCAATAGAGAAGATATTGGAACCCATAGGTTCCTAATTTGACCTCCAGTGTGGTTTTGTTTTATTTTATTTTCCTTCTATTCCGCAAATGTTCTAACTTAGTTTACCAAGGGTAAAGAAGAGGCTCAACACTTCAGTTACTTTCAATGCTTTACTTAGATATCAAAATTCATACTATTATACAATACAATAAAAGAAAAAGAAAGAACATCACCAGTTAAACTATGAAACTTCATTCGAGTCTTTCAATGACTGGGAAATCCCAGAACAGTCAGACTGAAGATTAGTTCATCTGGAAGCATAAGTCCTATGCGGTGCGTCCATCTGTAGGTGAGACTTCAGTCTGCTGTCTGGAAAACCCCTTCTTTTATGTAGGCAGGACAGTAGTGTAAACTATACATGACTTTAGTCCTGCATCCCTTAAGCTGATGTGGCATAGTGACTGGGTGTTGGCCAGACAACCAGACACCATGCACTTTCCAAACTTAATGCAACATTCTGTTCCCATAACACCCTGACATCTAATACTGCATAGGCATTTTCATAACTGGACTGTTTTCATGACTGGATTCAATGAATCTATCCTTCAAGCACATCTCTCACCAGACATGTCACATTTGTATCGCATTCGGTTCCTAGATTCATTGAATCCTCGGGTATGTTGATACATTACAGGGTAACGTTTGTACAATCTACATGCTATGCAGCAATTCCAAATGGTTAATATAATAATCAAACACAAAATAAGTAATATTGGATGAATGAACCAATTAAAAAATTGGGTTGCTGTGAGTGAAGGCCCTGAAAAAATGTCCCACCAATGACTGTATCTGCTTGCGTTTTTTTAGCTAAGTGTACTAATATATCACTTACAATTACAGTTTTCATTTCATGATCCAGCAGAGTCTTATTTATTTTCTGTAAATGCTGTATTAATAAGTCACTAGAATTTAATATTTTCTATAATGCTTGTAATGAGAGTGATAAATTATGCTTAGAAGGTGATTTGAAAGTCATCAAAAAAAATGCACATTCTGTGTCTGTGTTTTCTCGAAAATCTATGTAGTGTAACATGTCAAATGTGTAACATTCTGAAAACATCCCACAAAAAGAATTGTTAAGTATTGGAATACTCCCCTTCGATTACCACATCCTTACAACAGTCAGGAAATCCTTCTATGTGGCACACCTCATCATTAAGGGCTTTTCATCCAGAATAAAAGGAGGTCATTGTCCCACTGTACTCATCCCTCATTAGACCCATTATAGAGTATAACGCCCCATTTGGTATGTACCTCACAAGACATCTGCAACAACTGGAAAGGCCACAGAAATACCTCATTAAAAGAATCACAAGCCCAAAGCAAATGCCCTATGCTGACCGTTTAAAAAAACCTCCAGCTATACTCTTGTCGCATACTGCCTGCTCAGAGGCGATCTCTGCTCAACATACAAGGCCATGTCAAACCCAGAGCTGTTGGACATGCTACACTTAAAGAAATCCCAATCCCTCAGAGCCACACGCTCCAGGAATCTAAACCTGGTCATCATAATGAACAAAACATGCTGGAGGGATAGGTTCCTGACTCCCCATACTCTGGAATAGACTGCCCATACATGTCAAGCTGAGCGCCTCTTTGGCCCTCTTCAAAAAGAACCTTGACGATTGGATGGGAGATAGGAAATTCACCCCATGGATCACGTCAATCGCCCTGTTAGACAGGGGCCCAGGGAAGTAATAGCCAGGGAATTGTTATGGCTAGGCTTGTATAGGCCCTAGTACCAACCTATGAACCTATTACATACCATACATGTATACAGTTCTGATACCTCTATAAACATTTCATATGTTAGTGGCAACACAGTCCAGAAACAAAGATTAACTGAATGTTGTAACAAACAAGGTTCTTATACTAATGAGTGTTGCCTGCAAATCAATCCATTTAAAGTAGTAACACACTGTTAACTGGTGTGTGGTATTTTTGCTATCAGTGTAATTTCCCTGCAGAGTAGTTAACCACAGCTAATAAGGTGGGCCTAACAGCAGTGGTAATACTAACATTTCCCCAACACCTCTTCCTGCGCGTGGGCAATGCACGGCCCCCAACAAAGTGAAGGCACCAAAAAACACACAAATGGAGCCAGCAGTTGGTGATAAAAACTGTATTAATAAATTACAGCATCATAGCAGAAAAAACACACATACCGGTTTCGGCTGGTAAATTACACAGCCTTCATCAGTGTATCAAGAATAACCAGTGATTCCTGCCATTTAAATATGTAAGCATAAACACCCATTGGTGGAAACATTATAAATATTCATTAAGTCTTGGAGGGAAAAGCCCACCCAGCTTAATGATCCACTTTTTTTCTTTTCTGTTCAAAATCTCATGCCAACCACTTTTATTTTTTCGATCTCCCTGAATCACATCAATAATTGTGAATAGAAATATTGCTGATGAATGTGATAACTGATGTTTATAAAGTGCATTCGTAATTTTTTTCTGTTTAATGTTACTATAATGTACAGAAATGCGTAACCTTAAACATCTTGAAGTCTGGTCAATATAAAATGCACCACATTTGCACGTGGCCAAATAAATGGCCCAATCCGTACTACAATTGCAAAAGATATTAATATCAAAAACCTTAGGACAATTACGGCTAGAAAATTCTTTGGTAGTACAAATATATTTGCAGTTTACACAATGACCACAGGGAAAACAACCATACAGACTTTGTCCAGAAATAGTAGTTTGTATTTTGCCCCTGCCCCTCATATCACTGACTTTATAATGATTAAAATAGGATTTCAAATTTTTACCATTTCTGTATGAAAACATACATTTATCAGGGATAATCCTGGCAACTTCTGGATCACTCTGCAAAATATTCCAATGGCCGAACAATATTGGCGAAACCCATACTGTTTCTCCCATAGGTAGTTGTAAGTCTCAGTGAATCAGATGTTGTGTTAACCTTATTACTATCTTTGTATTGAAGCAAATCACTCCGCTCCATACCTTGTACCTGACTCATGGCATTAATTACAACCCCTGTTTTGTAACCCCTCTGCTTGAACCTGTTTATAAGGTCCTCCAAATTTTTATGATACGTAGATTGTTGAGAGCATATTCGTTTGGCTCTGATAAATTGGGATTTTGGAATATTGTTGGCTATATGGGGAGCATGGAAACTTGTGGCATGTAACAATGAATTATATTGGGGGAATTTCCTAAATGTCTCACTCTCAAGTGTACCATCAGAAAGTTTACATATCACCACATCCAGAAAAATCATCTTATGGGCATCATGTTGTTCCGTAAACCCTAGGCCCCATTCATTGTTATTTAAATATTCCACAAAAGCCAACAAACTAGACTCGAGCCCTTCCACACCAGCCAGATGTCATCAAGATAACGTCTCCAAATGTCCAATTCATGAAGGAAAATATTTCTGGTAGAGTCATAGATCAACTTGGTTTCCACATAAGCCATAAAAGATCGGCATATATAGGGGCAAAGAAGCCCCCATAGCCGTGCCCTTAATTTGCCAGTAACATTTATCTTTATAATAAAAACATTGCAAGTAAGGACATATCTGGCCATGTCAACCAAGAATTCATTAAATGAGACATCATATAAACCAGAATATTCCAACCAATGCCAAAGCCGAAGGCCAGCTTGGTGTGGGATATTGGTGTATAGGGCACATCGTCTAGTGTGCATAAATACCAATCTTTTCCAACTGAGCATCAGATATGATTTGTAAAAAACTAGTGGTATCATTTAGTCTTGACCGAAGGCACCCCAACAGAGGTTTTAGATGTTTAGTCAAAAACAGAGACAGGGGTTCAGTTAAATATCTTCTGCCGAAACTATAGGTCTACCCGGGTGTGTAAGATTCTTGTGCACTTTTGGTAAAAAATATATGTATTGGCAATTGCAGTCTTTTATTGTTAATTGGAATAAAGTGTCTTTAGAAATTATGCCCCTCTCCAAGGCATTTTGAGGAACAGTTCAATACACTTGCTGAATCTGAGTGTAGGGTCATGTAACATATAATTATAATACCTTGTGTCTGATAATTGTCTTAAGGCCTCTTTATTATAGTCATCCCAATTCTGTATCACAACTGCCCCACCCTTGTCTGCTGATATGATCACAATTTGGTTATTTTTCTGAAGTTCAAGTATAGCTTCTCTTTCCTTATAGGATATATTATTATGCTTCCATGCTAAACTCGAACTATGAAAATGCACATCCTTCAGAACACTGTTTTGAAATTGGTGAACAACAGCATTCATGGGTGGAGAAAATTTAGATGTGTGATATGTAAATTTGCCCTTTTCACAATTGACACTAGAATCCCCAAAAAACAATTTCAAATTGATCAATCTACAAAAACTGGACAGATCCTGTGCAAATGTATCTTCAGAAATGATGGCACCTGGAATAAAATTAAGGCCTTTATTCAAGATTTTAACATGAACCTCATTTAAGACAAAATCAGACAGATTCAAAATATTATTGACAGAGTTTGAATTCAAGTCCCCAATGCCATCTCCAAGAGCCCCTGTACATTGTGTATTCTTTTTGTGTTTCCGCCCACCTTCTCGTTTCCCCTAAAGGCCACCCCGGACTTCTTTTAGGCAATGGTGATCCTGTTGCTGTAAGGGATTCATTATCAGTACCTGACGATGTGTCGTCACATGATGTAGAACCATTCTGATTATTTTTCCTTAGGATAGATTTAGGTCTTTTTCTTTTCCTATCTGATATAGGAACATTATTAAACCTTACATGTTTGGGTTGAAAAGAAAATGGATTCCCCCGGGCATAATCATCTTGATCTCTGTTAAATTTTTTCATCTTACGTACCCTTAGTTCCGCATCAAATATTTTCAGATCCTGTGCCACTCTGTTCAATTTGCCTTCAAATGAAGGTTCTTGTTCAAAATTTTTTAACTTGTCAGCCAAAACCATGATTTCAGACAACCCCTTATCAATGGCTCTATTATGAAATTTGTAAAGTTCACCCACAAAAGACATAGTGGCTTCATGTTGAATTTTGGCCCATTGAGTAGTAAGTTCATCATCTGCATCACCCACATGCGGAGCAATCCTAATCCTAAGACCCCTAGGGGTAATATTCGCTGTCTGGTAAGCCTTAAAGAGCTTGCTATGCCATACATTAGCTCGTAAAACCCTGAGTGATTTATTCAAGTCATCAATACTAACATTTGACACACAATTTCAGGTTGTGTTACATTATAATGAATAAACTGTCCTGTACACCCCAAATCTGTACATATTATAAAGTGTGGCTGTATAAACAGCCAGTGTGTTTCTGGAAGCCATTTCTTAAACAAGGTTCTCCATGCATATTCATTGGCTGTTATTAATTTCATTTGAACATTGTTTTTGCACCTGTACATATAATTTAAACTACATTCTGTCCAATTGAGTAGTACAGTCACATTCTTATCAAATGAAAGTTTGCATATAAGCTACTATTGAACTGTTCAATAAATTCATTGTTAAAGTCCAAATGTTATTTCTGTGGACTCCAAATAGTAGGCATTGTGCCTGTAACTGTATTGCCTGTGCAGTATCATAACCTGTGTTATGCAGCTTACTCTTTAAAACTTCATTATCAATAGAGTTTAATGTTTCAAATCCTGTACCCACTCCTCCTAAGACAGTGTTGTACCATGCGCGTTTAAATCAACACTGCTTAGTTGTAGGAAAGCCAAATTAAAATTTACAAAATATTTTTGATATTGTTGTGCTACTTTGACACGCGTAGATGGTTTTCATATAATCTGGCCAGTATGCATCATGTAATGCTGTTGCAATACATTTAATTGTGATGCCCAAGTGTTTCTTCCATATATTACCGTTGCGTTCATACAAAATAGCACCTCTATATTTTGTATAGAAATTGTGGTATTGAAAAGATTTGTTGTGCTTTCATTTTTACAGAATTTCCAGTTTTCTTTAAGTGTAGTATCAGAGCCACATGCACATTTTATGTCAGTATTATTTCCAGTCAACTGTAAAGACATGTCCTCTTCTCACTCCAGATATCATGGCACTGGATTGAGTTATTTTTACAGTATTACAACTTTCATTCGCTTCACACGTAAATTTAGTTTTATTTATTTTACATTTGTTTACCGGGCTAGCCTAACTGGTTATATATCCATTTTCAGTAGAGGCCGGGGGAAAAAAGCTCCAATAGTAGTACAAAAAAAAAAAAAAATTATCGCACAATAAAAGAAAGGATGTCAAAATACAAAGAAGTGATCTTAAATTGAAGAACATTGCACTAAGAAACAATTGACATACAGGATAAGACGAGTCATTTTTCAGTATGATACATGTGGTAATTTACAGTACATTAAAAGATTGAATTTATACAGTAAGTTATTTTAATTTTACTAGTGACAGTTACTGCTTTCAGAAGGGTAAGCAGTATTGTTTTGGTAAGAAGAGGCAATATAGAGATAAAAGTAGTAAAAGCAGAAGATTAGTCAGGGGTGCTGCAAGGGCATAACCAATGTGTTTTGAGTTATCTTTTGAGCTTTTGCTTAAAGAGCAGAAGGGAAAGTAGTAAAGTTAGTTCAGTTGGTAGAAGGTTCCAGTTTTTTCCAGCAGTGTTGGAGAACAGGGAGTCACCTGCCAAGTTGTTGGACTTGATTGTGCTAGCTAGAAGTTTGCTAGAAGAGCGTAGGGAATTAAGATTTTTATAGGGAATAATGAGGTTAGAGAGTATAGGAGTGTGGTTTGGTTGGTAAAATATCTTGTGGGCAATGGTAAGTTGGGAAAATATCAGAATGTTTTGTAGTTCAAGCCAGCCTAGCTGCTGTAGATTCTGACAGTGGTGAATTCTAAATGGATTACCAGTGGCAAATCTGACCATGTTATTGTAGGAGTTAGCAAGTTTGAGGAGATTATTTTTTTTTTTAGGTTAGTATATATGGGTGAAGTGTAAAGAAGAGTTGAGATTAAATGAGAGTGGGCAAATTTGGTTCTAGCTATTGGAGTTAAGAAGGGTTTGATTCTATATAAGGGGCCCATTTTTCTGTTTACTGTTTTAATAGTGTTATTTATATGGGTATCAAAATTGAGGTTATTGTCAATAGTGATTCCTAACAGTTTGGTGGTAGAGTCGGGCGATATAAGGTTGCCGTTATTGGATTTGACTGAGAAATCTGTAGGGGAGGACTTACTGGTAGGTGTAAAGAGTAAGAGCTTAGTTTTTTTGGCATTCAAACGGAGGCAATGTTTCAAGAACCATGCCTCTACTGTGTTAAATACCTTCTGATTCAGAGATTGTAATTCTGATATGGAGTTAGCTGAACATATGAGCATAGAATCGTCTGCATATTGTATGCAGGTGGCTTGAGGAATTGCTACATAAAGGTCATTGATGAATAATGAGAAAAGAAGAGGTCCTAGAATGGAGCCCTGAGGGACTCCAAAGGTGACTGGCAGGTAGGAGGATAGATTATTGTCCCAGAGAACTGCTTGCTGCCTGTTGCTAAGGTAGGACCTGAACCATTGAAGAGCCTGGGTGTCAAGGGAAAGGAATTCAAGGATATTTATAAGCAGGGGATGGTTTACCATGTCAAAAGATTTTGAGAGATCGATGAAGAGTGCTGATGAGAGGATGTTTTTATTACGGTTTCTATAAATGGACTTGGCGAATGATAAGAGGGCAGTTGTGGTACTATGAAATGGCTTAAAGCCGTGCCGGCAGTTAGCTAGTATGTTGTGTTGAGTTAGGTGGTCTAATAGCTGACAGTGAATACATTTTTCTGTAACTTTTGCTAAGGATGATAAAAGGGCTATAGGCCTGTAGTTGGAATAATTGTTGGAGTTACCACCTTTGTGTAGGAGGATAATGTGGGAGATTTTCCAAATTTCTGGGATGGTTCCTTCCTTAATGGCTCTGTTTATAAAGATAGTTATAGGATAGGCAACTGCTTTGGCTGATTTTTGCAGGTATTCAGATGGTAACTGGTCAGCAGGAGTACAAGGCTTAAGTTTTTGGATGATTTTGTAGATGACAGTGGTAGAGATGGGTTGCAATTGGAATGTTGGGAGAGTACCAGGTATAGAGGTAGGGAGACTTGAGTTATCTGTGGATAGTTGACTGGCTAGAGATTGTATGGTCTCCGTGAAGAAGGTATTGAAGGCATTGGAAGTTTGATGGGGGGGGGAGGTGAGGTTGTTGTACTAGAGTGCCCTGGGTGACTGAGTCAATTGATGCATGACCAGAACTTCTGTGGATTATTTTGGTGAGTTTGCTGTAGTTTATAATAGTACCTCTCTGTCAGTGAGTTTTGCTTTTTTGTACTATTTCTCAGTTGTCTAAAAGTTTGTTGCTCAGAGATGGTTTTGGTAGTGCTCCACTTAGCCCAAGATTTATTCCTAAGCAAAATCTTTTGTCTGGTTTCCTTAGAAAGCCAGTGGGCTGGTTTGGACTTCATTCTAATAGATCGTTTAAGTGTGTGCTCATCAAGGATAGTTAAGAATTTAGAGTTGAAATATTTAACAGCATCTTCAAGTGACAGAATTTTTAGAGGGTTCCAGTCACAGGCATGGTTCATTTTGGAATAGTACTGGGTTAGTGTTTGTTGGTCCGTGAAATCCTATATGTGGGGGTGGTAGAAATGTCATTCTTTTGCCTTATAATGTAGGTTAGAGTATGATCACTTGCATCATCAGGCAAATTTCCTACCTTATAAGTTTGTTGATGTTTATTAATAAGAATCCAGTCTTAAGGTGCTCTCTTTTGTTTGGTTTGTTAATTCTGGTTGTGTTGGTGATGGTTTGACTAAAGCCATGAAGATTAATATGGGAGGTAGGATTTTCAGTACCGACACATTTCTAGTCAGTAGTGAAGTCACCTAGTATTATTGTTTCTTGTGGGTAAGTAGAGGACACCCAGCTTAGAATATCCTGCATAGTAGTGCTGTTATTGCCAGGAGGTAGGTAGATGCAGATGATGTATAGGGGTTTGCTAGGGTTGAGCTAAAATTTGGAGATAAGGACTTCAGCCTTACTATCCTGAGGTGGGTTATAAGGTATGGAGGAGATCTAAAGCCCATTTTTAAATAGGAGTGCTACTCCCCCACCCTTACGTTTTATGCGGTCTTGTCTCAGTATATTGTATCCTGGGGGATTATTAAATTATCCTTAGTTCCAGGTTTTAACCAAGTTTCTGTAAGGCAGAAGATATCAAAGGAATGAATATCAAGGAGGGCGTGGAGATGGGCAACTGTGTTGTTAATACTGTGGGTATTGAGATGTCCTATTAGTAAAGAGTTGGATAGTCTGGTCTGGGTTACTAGGGTTGAGGGATAGGAGCAGTGAGTTTTTACTGTGGAGACATTGGTTGGGCCAGGGTTAGGATGGACGTCACCATCTTTCAAGAAGGGATTCTTTAGCTTTAAAATGGGTTTTTATATATATATATATATATATATATATATATATATATATATATATATATAAAACCAGTTTGATATTTCACTTTCCTTACTGTGAGGTTATTATATTTAATGTGTGTGAGTCGATGGTATTTCGCTAGCAGGGAGTGGACGTGATATTTATTTGGAGAATAGTTAAAGTGATAATAATTCTCTTTTTTCAAAGGAGGTGAGGAGATAGGCTGAGGTGAGGGCAGGTGCAAGTGTGGCTATGAGTATTAACTTGGTTAGGATATCTTGGTTAGGCATATTGCTAAGATTACCTATACAACTACAACGGAGGTTAGACTGGGATAGGACAGTAAAAGAACTATTAGTTAAGGTTGAGTCTTTAAGAAGAGGGAACAGATAATGGTAAAGGGATAGGGTAAAATTACTATAAGTAGAGGCACTTGAGAAAATTGGTAGAGGAGGGGTGCAGCTAAGTTGTGTAAATTGGTTGGAGTATAGGATAGGTAGGATGAGAGAGAGGGTGTGGTTAAGGAAGTATAAGTCTAGGACCAGTGGAGGTGTGTGGGAATTGGGGGTAGGATAGTGGAGCGCAGTGAAGACCGCAGGACGAACGGAGCGGGTTGAGCCAAGTAGTAAAGGAAGAAGGCTGGTTTAGAGGAAAAACCATCAGTAAAGTTGGGAGTTAAGTTCAGTGTAAGGTATCCAGGAGGTCAGGGACTAAAAAGTAGAGGGAAGGGAAAGATAAGGGTAAATTCAGTGGGAAAAGGGATAGGTGCAGGTGGTATCGGAGGCAGAAAGAGAGAAAATCTGTTTTAAGGACTAAAGTTTAGAAGCAAAGTAACTAATGGGCAATAAAATTATTCTACTGCCCTCTAATGGTCACTCTTGGTAATATCAATAGAGTTTTCCCAAAGGGAGATCAAGAAGAAGTGGAGAATAGGAGAGGAGAGAAGAAAAGTAAATAAAAGCAGGGGAGAGAGTTTGGCAGGGAGGCTAAATGGAAGGTATAGGGAATATAGAATTGGAGACAATGGCTGCTGGTTGTCCTGGTAGGGAGCGTTCACTTGAACAAAATAAAACAGGATTTAGTTACAATTAAAGAAGGTAAGAAATATTTTACACATACTTCCAAATAAGTATTCATGCTTCCCAAGTCAGTACAACATAGGGAAGACAATGGCTCTTTTCATGTGCTGGGAGGACGCATCAGATACTTCACAGAAGTCTGATATGTCTCTGGGCCTTGGGTAGTCAGGAGGACACAGAAGGTGGGGGGTTTACACTGGCAGGAGGGTTACACGTTCCAAATAACTATTCCTGCTTCCCAAGTCAGTACAGCATAGGGATGACAATGGCTCTTTTCAGTGCTGGGAGGAAGTATCAGATATTTCACAGAAATCTGGTATGTCTCTGGGCCTCTGGTAGTCAGCTGGACACAGAAGCTTGGGGGTTTACACTGGCAGGAGGGTTACATGCTCCAAATAACTATTCCTACTTCTCAAGTCAGTACAGCATAGGGAAGACGATGACTCTTTTCATGTGCTGGGAGGAAGTATCAGATACTTCACAGAAGTCTGGTATGTCTATGGGCCTCTTACCTTGTGTTCGGTTTGCATTACTTTATCTCCATCCCTATTTAATTTTGGTTATGCGTACAGCTAATGAAGCAGGTGTTCATGACATATTCAATGGAAAACATAAAAGTAATAATATATGTGGTCGCAACAAAAATTGCCTCCATCGAAGTAGCATAATTTCTTCAGATACGGGGAGGTTTTCTCCCTGCAACCAAATGGACTCCACCACGATCTTTTCATATTTCTAAAGACAAAAAGAGTATATTGGTGCTCATTCCCTTAAATAACATTTGGATGCTGGGACATGCTCCCATTTTTCCTGACCTGTCTGCAGTATAAGAATTACATTATCTTTACCATCAGCTATGATTTCAGCTCGTTCTGGCAAGCTAGTTTCAGATGTAACCCATATACAGGCTCCAGCTATTAAGCCTGATTGCTTATCATTATTTTCTGTTGTAGCTTGTTCAAGAGGTTCAAATACCTGTTGAAATGCATGAGTCGATAACATCCTCATTAAGGGTGTTTCGCTGTCAGTTAAAGGTCTATTGTTTAAGATGCACAATGCATCAGTTAAATTCTCTTTCCATTTTCTTAATGTACCATTCTCCATCTTTCTTTGAGTTTTCAATAACCCATTCATACGTTCACGTAGCCCTGCTGCCTCAGGGTAATAAGGTCTATGATAAATCCATTCAATCTTATGATCACTGCAATATTCTTGAATTAATCTACCCTTAAAATGTGATCCATTGTCACTTTGTATCTGTATGGGTGTTCCATAATACAGTGTTAACAAATCTAATGCTTTCATGGTATTCTGTTGCGTTTCCCTTCCATAAGGTACGGCTAACAAATGATCTGAAAAGGTATCTACTATGGTACATGCATATTGACATCCTTTATTTTTTGGTAAGGGACCGATATAGTCTATCTGCCAAACTTGTCCTGGTAGCTTACCTCATGCTAAATGTCCCCTTATAATTTGTGGGATAGGCCTAGCAGTATTATGCTGTCATATTGGACGTTGTGCAATAACAGTTTTTACTATATCTGTTTTCAGTGACATTACTCTCAACACTGCCCATCGAAATGTAGCTTTTTCCCCCAAGTGCCCACATTTTTGATGAGCCCATTTGGCTATTCTGATTTGATTGTTGTATCAACCGCCATTGTAGTGGCTATCTTGCTTTCTCCATCTGCTTTTGTGTTAAATAATTGCTCTAAAGTATCAGTAACACAATGCGCATCTACATGATAAACAGTCATTTGTATATGGGATTCATATATTTTTTGCCAAATCTGCTCACATATCTCTTTCCCCCATACTTATTTAGTACGAATTTTCCACTGATTTTTCTGCCACGTTGGCATCCACGTGGCTAAGCCATTCGCCACAGACCAAGAATCTGTGAATACATGACAATGAGAAGTGCCCGTTTGTAGTGCTAAAAGAATTGCATATAATTCTGCATATTGACTACTCTTCCCTTCTCCTATTTGACTAAGTATTCTCCCCGATGAGGGATTATATGCTACTGCTTTCCAATGTCGTTTGCCACCAACAAATTTTGTTGAGCCATCTGTAAACCAAGCCTTCCCTTTTTCTTGATTTGTCAAATCTGCATAAGATTTTCACCATTTAACTGGGGATTCCTCTATCATATCTAAAACAGCAGGTTCATTTACATTTTCAG
This sequence comes from Protopterus annectens, assembly GCF_019279795.1. Taxonomy (NCBI): domain Eukaryota; kingdom Metazoa; phylum Chordata; order Ceratodontiformes; family Protopteridae; genus Protopterus; species Protopterus annectens. The sequence goes on along the minus strand of NC_056739.1, from coordinate 1,715,677,939 downwards.
GAGAGATCTCATTAATTTTCTCATTTAAAGTGGCAGTACCTCCAATCCCAGCCTTAGCTCGGTCTTGTGTATACCACTTCCACTTAATCATACTTGCCTCCTGGGCATGACCAGTTTTGTGTGTTTTTAGCGAACTCATTACCCATTGCATAATGGGTATCTCTGGGTGCAGAATCACCTCATGCCCTACTGTCAATTGTTCTGTTTCTAATAAAGCCAAATAGCACCCAAACAACTGTTTCTCCAAAGGTGTATATCTGCTTCCTGCCTCAAGTAGTTTCTTTGTCCAGAATCCTAGCAAAACTCTTTTTCCATCCATCCTGTTTTGCCATAAACTCCAGTTAACATACATATCTTTCGCTGATACATTCAGTTCTACCTCTCCTATTCGAAGGGGTCAAAGATCCAATACTTGTTGTATTACTTCCTTGGCCTATTGAAATGCCATTTTTCCCTTTCTCCCCATTCAAAATTATATTTTTTTCTTGTAACCTGGTAAGTGGGTGCTAATACCTGTCCAAGATGGGGAATATGTTGTCTCCAGAATCCAAATAATCCTACAAACTGCTGTGCATCCTTCTTATTTCTGGGTTTTGGAAATTCTAAGATTTTTTTGCCTGGCCTTGGGTAATATTTCCCTATGCCATAGGTCCTTGTATTTTGTTGAGGTTGATTTCCCAACCCTTATCTTTCATGTGTTCAGTTATTTTAGTTAAATAATCACTCACTGTGATTTCATCTGATCCTTGTATCAGAATGTCATCAATGTGATGTGTCAAACTAATATCTGTAGGCAAATGTATTTCACCTAGACATTCTGCTACTATTCTATGACAAATTGCAGGGCTGTGCAGATACCCTTGTGGTAGGCATGTAAAATAATACTGCCTACCTTGCCATGTAAAGGCAAACTGATCCTGGTTTTCTTCTGCAATAGGAATGGTAAAGAAAGCATTTGCTAAATCAATTACGGCATACCATCCCCCTTCTGTCTTGTGAATTTTCTCTATTAACGTAACCATATCTGGTACCACTGCAGTAAGAGAGGCAGTCTGACGGTTTAACTCTCTCTAATCTACTGTCATTCTCCATGAACCATCCGGTATCTTCACTGGCCAAATCAGATTATTAAAAGCAGTGCTAGTAGTTCGTTGTACCCCTGCTTCTAATACATCCTTAATTGTATTTCCTATTTCTTCCTGTCCATCTTTTTGAACATGTCGGAATCCTGTCGATAACGCCAAATGTTTTATTTTAATTTCCTTCTATTCCGCAAATGTTCTAACTTAAAAGTTTACCAACGTTAAAGAAGAGGCTGGACACTTCAGTGACTTTCAATGCTTTACGTAGTCAGATATCAAAATTCATACTATTATGCAATACAATATAATAAAAGAAAAAGAAAGAACATCACCAGTTAAACTATGAAACTTCATTCGAGTCTTTCAATGACTGGGAAATCCCGGAACAGTCAGAACGAAGATTAGTTCATTTGGAAGCATAAGTCCTACGCGGTACGTCCATCCGTAGGTGAGATTTCAGTCTGCTGTCTGGAAAACCCCTTCTTTTATACAGGCAGGACAGTAGTGTAAACAACTGTACATGACTTTAGTCATGCATCCCTTAAGCTGATGTGGCATAGTGACTGGGTGTTGGTCAGACAACCAGACACCATGCACATTCCAAACTTAATACAGCATTCTGTTCCCATAACACCCTGACATCTGTTACTGCATAGACATTTTCTGTTCCCATAACACTCTGACATCTGTTACTGCATAGACATGTAAGATTGCACATATAGCTGTTCTAACTAATTCATAACTGGACTGTTTTCATGACTGGATTCAATTAAGCAATCCTTCAAGCATGAATCTCACCAGACATGTCACATTTGTGTCACAGGTCTGTTTCTTTTTGCTCTCTATTAGTGTAAATCTAAATCACCTTTAAGACGGCAGCAAACTTGATCTGAGGGGTTAGAGAAGAAGTGGGGCATTATGGGAGAGGGAGCAGCTTGAGGCTTAGATTGCAAGTTTGGAGAAATGGCCGAGTTGGATCCGAGGTCAGATCTGTAGACCCATTAATGATGCATAATGAAACTGGGCAACACAGATGCCAAGTTCTGGTAAGCAAGCTGAACAACTAAACAGTCAGCTTAACTATTACCTGAGTTAATAAGCCAGCAATTGATGGGTATATTTCTGCCATGTGGTCGGAATGGAAGGTGTACCTCTCTGCTGTCCAGATTTTTGCCTCATATTTTTGGATCGTTTCTCATAATGTTTGTGGTTTTCTGGCAAGTCACCGAGTATTGAAGTCACTAAATAATGGCATGCATTTGAGTTTCAGACTTCATATCTTTCAGAAAATGCATGCTAATACAAATCCTGTCACGCTAGCAACTCTCTAAGTTTATAAGAGTAATTTTTAAAATCTTCCTATTTTGCTGCCTTTGTCTCCTCATTATTGTAGGCTTTGTCGAGATTTCTTGTGCTAAGAGGTTGAGAGGTATGATGGAATGTAAGGGCCTTTTCCACCTCTCCCAGTGTCTGCTCAATCCCTTCTGTTTAACTGGCCAAAGTGGTGTTCATTTTCTAGTGCTCTTGCATTATCTGCACCAGTCTTTCTTCCATAGCAACTACTGCTTGGCCATCCACTCCTAGACCAACACTTACAGTAGGAATCAGCATTTCAGCTTGATGTATGAAAAGGACCCTGGTCATATTTTCTGTCTGCTGAGCAGAATGCTGTTTGTTTCTTCTGGCTATAAGCAGGTAAAATGCAGACTCTTTTTTTATAAAGCCATGTCTCTGGAAGGAGCAAAATCTGTATATTTTTAAGTTCTAGGGAGGAAGAGGCATGGAGCATGAAAGTCAACTTACAGAGTCTAATTTTTAACTGCTGGTCCTAAATAATTACTTTTACTTTTCTGCATTTCTTTCTCATATTTCCACTGTATGTTTAAGATCCATTTTCATTTTATTCCGCTCCCTAGCAGTACCTTGTAAAGAAATTTCTACAGTCTCTATCTCTTGAATCATTTCCACTACCCATCCCTTAAATTCTTCTCTTTTCAACAGATCGGTAGAAAGACAATATTGTTTCATTTTTATTTAATTGCCGTGTATCTTTATTTTAGTTTGCATTGACCATGGTCTGAAATAGTTTAGATGCATTTCAAAGCTTTCAGTTAAATACAAATTTTCTTGTGAAGTATAATTTCTATCCGTTCTAGCTCAGTTATTGCACCTTAGGGAATAATGTGTAAATTAAGTTTCTACTACTGAATTCACCTCTTAAATTCCAAATAGTCCTTATTTGTTAAGGAATTCACCCTCTCTTTGTTGCATTTCCCCCTTCTAGGTTCCTCTGATGCAGCCTTAATATTGTAAATCAATTTCTAGTCCCCATCCATAAATTGTATTCCTTTATGAAAGCTGACTATTTCTGTCAATTCTCAATTTCCATAATGGTAGTTTTAGGTGGAATATAAATATATGCCATTATAATCCTCCTCCCATTCCAGTGCCCCCTTACTACCGCAAATATGCCATTTTCTTTTTTCCCCTTTTTGTCATCATTAGGGCGGCCCCTCTTGCAATCAGAATTATTACTCCCCTTTTCTTTTGTCCCTGATACTGAATGTTTAATTCTGAACTCGTTTCTTTGCCAGTTTCCCATGCTCATTTCTGTTTGACTGTGTTTACTGTAAGATTGCTGTTTGCACCATATACTTCTTAATATAATTCAGTACTCTAAGTTTTGTCTATACCTACAGCGCCCTTTACATTCCATGTTAATATTGATAAGGCAGACATTCTGAATAAAAAAAGTACCTTCACTTGTTCTGCATAACAACCTTTTTGAAGATATGTTTCCAATTTTCAGCTTACATGCCCACACTAATTGTTGGCAGGCTAAACTTGTTGAGGTTACTGCTTCTCATCTCTGAACCCATGTCACATTTTCCTAGACTCTTCATTTCTATAAATATACGTCTTGCACGAATACCATCTGTTCTTTTCTTATCTGTTTTTCTTTCCCATATGTGAAACGCAGCTTGGATGCTTTATGTAAGCTATTTGAGTTCAGGTAAAAGCGCACTGCTTACCCCTTATTGAATAAACTGAATTAAATAATTATTGTTAAGGCATTGAAGTACTAAGGCAGCTTGGGATGCAACAACTTGTAAAGGTATTTACTTCCCATAGTTTCAAATTTAATTTATGCTCACTGAATTGCTTCCTAGTTCTCCCTTAAATACCAAGTATACCTGTTCTTATAAAATGACTCTGACCACATTGCTCTGTCCTTTCCTGAGTAATTACTTCCACTTAGTGAACATTTATTCCAAATAAAAGCATTTACCGATGGAAAAATAGCTAATGATTTTACAAATGCAAGAGAGAGGACTTAGTATAAATCATTCAGAGCATAATGGTCAGGCCTCTCGTACCTAATTGTTGCACCTCTTTTGCTTGTCTTAAGTTTAAAATGGGTTACTGGAAAATATGCAGCCTTTTTCAGATGATCATAGGAGGTTACTAGGCTAATAGCCCTGGGGCCCTTACAAGCCTAGCCAAGAGTTTATCCCAAAAATGAAACCTCAGTCAGCAACTAAGATAAGAGGCATATCCTTGCCCTTGTCAGTAAGGGATACAGATGGAACCCCTGGGAAAAATATGTGGTTTCCCATCCACTCATCAAGGTTGTGCTTGAAGAGGGTCAGCGAGGTACTCTGATGGGTATAGGAAGTCTATTCCAGAGATGGGGCAGCCTCTGGGAGACAAACCTGTCTCTCCAGCAGGTTTTGTTGATGTCGTAGATTAGATTCAAAACCTGCTGGAGAGACAGATTTGTCTGTTTTCAGACCTGAAAAATATTAAAAATGATTAAAATTTTAATCAGGTAACTTTATGACTGCTGTTACAATAAACTGGTAGAGCAGGTAGTTTCTATCAAAGTAAATTAATTTAGCTGCAGTGAATATGGAAAAATTCCATTTGTCATAACACAGCAACAGTTACATATTCAAGTGTCTGTACAAGAAGAGCAAAATACACCTGCTGTAAAACAGGTTGAGGCATACCTTGCACCTAAATGATATAATGAGAAGACCCCTAGAAAAACATGTAACTGTAGAGCTTCAGTTTCCTAGGAAAAAACAAAAGTGGCTTGGAAAGGTGAAAACGTGCGGGTCCTGCTGTATGAATATATTGTCAAATGTTAAAACTCTTAAGCTGCCTGTTTCATTATGCAGAATGACTGAGCTCTCACTATAGTCCTGATGACCCAGGTTTTGATATATGCTGTTTTCCTGGATACTCTTCTGCCACCCCCAGAATATCATCAGCTGAGTGTTGAATATCCCATAAGAGGGAGGTAATCTTTCAGAATGGGTAAATGTCTTAATCTATACACAATACGTGGGTGAACAATCACTTTAACCATCTTCATCCTACCTGTGAGTGTGTTTAACTTTGTACCCAGTCAACGATATGCCTCGTACCTTAGTTGCTATATTTTGGAGGTTTCTTTGTATAGTGGACTGTAAAAATAAAACGAATAAAAATTAAGCCATGGCTACACGAGGTGTAGAAAAAAAACCTTTAATCCACTAAATCCTTTCGTCCCCTTGCAAATTTGGGCTTCATCAGAATTAAAAATATAGCATTTTGCACAGGATTTTAAAACTTTACATCAAACAGTCATAATCGGTTCCCCATTAATTGCTTCCGACCCCTTTAAAGGAAGAGAACATGTGTGTGTGTGTCTGTGTGTGTGTGTCTGTGTGTGTGTGTCTGTGTGTGTGTGTGTGTGTGTGTGTGTGTGTGTGTGTGTGTGTGTGTGTGTGTGTAAATTTACTATGAATTATGCGAACTGCAGTGCGTCGAGTGGCCAATGTATGATGAAGTCACGGTTTCCAAGGGGCAGGAAACTAAACCAGAAGTGGTCGATCACGTTCAGTCAAGTTGCATGGTGCACTCGACATTTCAGCAATCGATGTTCTGAGACTATGGAGGGAGGTCATGCTTCACTGAGGAACATTTCCTAACTGTAGTGCGATCTCTGTGTTGATATATTTAATATGCAGCGGGTGTGGGGGGTGCAGGGGGGCATATCCCTCCTGCTTAATAGTAGAAGTAAAGTGAGGAACACTGGTGGAAGGCAGGAATGTCGAAAATGTCATATACACATTTTCCCATTTTTGACATTCTGGTGGTCTGCTGTTTTGAAATGCAACATTATTTTTCGATGTTGCAACTGTTCGACCAGACCTCTTTCAAATATACCATATATACATATGCATATATACACACACATACAAGAGGTCCAACATTTTTCAATCTACTCCACCAAAAATTAAACCAACAATTATAAAGGTATATATAAAAATGTATGTAATTAAGGAGGCTTTTACATAAAGCCCTGTCTAGATACCTAGAACCTAAAAATAGATTTGTTACTCTATGATTTGTTAATGCAGGGATATCTAAACCAAAATGAATATAATTTTTTTGGAGAATAATCAATTTGTTATAGCTGGGGTTTTTGGTATCCCAAAAATCCATAAATGATTAGCAGATCCTCCTCTTAGACCTATAGAGGACTCCAAAATGTCAAAGACACACTATATAGCAAAATTTCTGGATTGCTTGTTGAAAGATTCCTTCCAAAAGCTACCTCAGATTTGCAGAGGCTCTTGGAAATTTTTACATAAAATCAGTGCTTTGACCTTTGATGAAAATTGTTTTTGTAATTATAGATGTTATTAATTTGTATTCTGTGATTCTGCATGCTGAGGGATGAGCACGGTTCAGAGAGATTTTATTTGAAATACATCAGTTAGCAGATGGAGTGAATTTAGCCACTAGTTTTATGGATATGGTGTAAACAGTTTCATACAGTTTAAGGGCCAATATTTCATGCAGACTGCTGGTGTTTGCTATGGGGGGCAGCTTATGCCCCCAGTTTTGCAAACCTTGTTATGGCTCATTGGGAGTCTAAATGCATTTTAATAGCATGTGGCAAAACTCGTGGTTGTATTAGACCTGCTTTTTGGATGATATTTTTATTTTATGGACAGACAGAGGATAAACTTGTAGAGTTTATTAATTATATTAATAATACCACAGCATTTTTAAAATTCTCACATAAATACAATTCAGAGAAAATAATTTTCCTGGATGTTGAATTAACAAAAAATATTGACCAGGGATAGGAATCTTTTCATGCTTTCCATTTTCTAGCCTGTTTATCTTACAAAATCCCTTGTCTGCAGCATAAACTAAGAACAGTAGTGTAGAATTCTGCATATATAAACACATGAAAATTATTATTGTATTAAACAATATGAAAAATGCACCTTTTCATCCTCCTCCAGCAGCCCAAGTTCACAACATTATCTCTTGTATCCAATTTTTATCTTGTTAAAGTGTAAAACCTGGATATAATACAGTCAAGAAAAAGTACTTTTTATAATATCACTAGCATGAACAGCACTCCTCGATAAGACTTTCTCCCCACTTTGTATTTGAAATACGCCTGCATACTGTCTAGAACTTTACAGTGTAAAATGAAATTTACGTCATGAAATTTATTTTACTAAAATTGCTATAAAAACACCTTTTTTGCTTAGTTACATATTCCATCCCTTCATTGTCTTCCTAAACCTTAATGACAAAGTGAGAATTCTACTTTATTGCCCCCCCCTACCAATTTAACACATTCAACAAGCTTCTAGTCTTTATCGTCCACTTCTCATAGCAGCATAGTTATTTCTAAACTGCTTGTAGTAGAAGCAATGCTTTACGCTTCTTCCGTTTATTCACTAATTTCACATTATTGCTGGTCATCTTCCTTATCTTGACCTTGCAGCTGTGGTCTCCTTTTCAAGTCAGCGTACTTCTAATTTTTCTAGTCAGCTCCTGTGATTTATTCTGCTGATCATCATTTTCCTTGGCAACAGTGGAAAATGTTTCACTGGCACCTTCTCTCTTAGCTTTGTTATCAGAAGATTGAGAAGCGGAATCTCCTTAAACTTGTTAGGTAATCTTTTAATTTTCTCTGTAACCTGTTTTACATGCATGAATTGTCTTTGCTCCTCCAGGGGAAAAAATCTAAAGACAGCTGGATAATAGCAACTTGAATCTCACATCTGTCTCTCTATATCCCCTAATTGCAGGGATGCACCTACCTTTTGTTTAGTGTACAATGAATAGTATTTTTCCACAAACACTCTGGTGTCCTCTGTTTTTATTACTTTTTCCCTTGATATAGTTTTGTCTGAAGCAGCTGTTTTTGTTTGTATGATAGGTTTAGGATGTGTTCTCATGGCTGCATTTGGTGCTTACACATGATGTGCTTTTTCAGTTAAAATGAAAAAAGTCAGATCCTCTGTGTGCCAATCTATTCCAACTGCTTATTTCTACTTGCATAAAATAAATGCAGTCTTTTCCTTCCTTCCAGTTTCTCTGGTACAGCAGAAAATCACAGGTGATGCGATGCGCCTTCTAGCTCTGCTGTTTTTTTAATCGTCCTTCTAGAGAAGTCTCCTGATTCAGTCAGTCTTTTCTTCACTTCAATCTCCAATTTCTACAGTGTTATCAGCTCAACTTCCTCAACTTTATTTATTGCAGCCTTTTGTCAGTTAACGTTATATATTCCTGTAGAGCACCTCACTTACTATTTATTTTTCTTTCTTTTAAATTATAGGAAGCCATCTCCTGTATCAAAAGTAAAAGCTGAATTGCTTTTTGTAGAGCAGATGTAAGGCTGTTCCCAACCAGAGATCTTTTTTTTTTTCTTTTCTAGTTGATTCTCTCTTGCATTCTCCAGATTCTTCTTTGCTGACATCCAGACAGTGTAGTGACTAGCCAGTAACTGAATTTTACCCACATTATTAACTTTACTGGCTTTGTTGCACCACTTTCATTTTTTACTGTGGAAGAGCTCAACATACTGCTCACTGTGCAGTCATGTTGGAACTCCTGAACAAAGTCTGCCCTTATTGAATCTCTCATTGCGTGTTTCCTACTAACCTCTCCATCATTATTTAAAATATTATCATACTGTCGTGTGTCTCAGTGACACAGAGGGCAGGAGCCTTAACTGCTATTCAGGCAACCATGTTTGATTTGCTGCGTTGACACAAGTTGGACCAGGCAGTAAAGAGGGGAGTGAATAAGCTTGGCTATCTTACCTTTGTGGGGAGCTCTTTGTTGTACAAGACAGCACACAGGGAAGGGGTAGTGTCTTCAGTGAAGACACAGGAGACCATCTCCCTTACATTGCGGGGGTCATGGATGGGTTTACGTGCTGGCAGCAGCTCTTAAAGTAACATTAAGTATGGACAACCCATTGAATGCCTCCTTCTCTGGCACATCTGAATGTGTTTGGAAATGTAGTGCAACAGCAAAAAATTTTGAACCTTCCCTGATGGCTGCCTGAATGATAGCCCCTCACAGCTTATCTTCTACGATGAGGGAAGAACTAAGTCAAGAGGGAGCTGATGATTGTCAACTATTGGGGGGTAAAGATCAGTAAAAAATTTATTATCCTGCAACTTTCCGAAGCAAACTGTGCTTTTAGCTACTTCCTTCATATAGTCTCGAAATATGTGCTTTCCTACTTCTAAGACTTCAGGAGAGCTACTTGCATGCTTGGTCTGAGATAAAATTTCTTTAAACCCAAGAGTGAAGCTTGAGCTAACTGAAGGTGGACCAGCAGGTCATTCAAAGTATATGGATTTATTGTTCTGTGAAACCTTAGGAAAAAAATGTGTTTGAATGGTGTTAATATGTGTACTTGGAGATATTTAGATTTCTATTTTTTGTATCACTTATTAAGGCTAGAAATTAGCAAGGTTGTTGACTATGGAAAAGAAATTCCCTGACACTGGATTATTAATTGTCAGCTCAGATGGTATAGTGGAATAAAGTCCAGATTTTTTAAAAAATTTTATGTGGTTTTAAAACAGTAGATAAATCCATTATAAAACAAGCAACCAAGTTCTACACCTCGACAACAATTAATATATTTCATGCAAGTCTTTAAATTTAAGTCAAGATTTATATGAATGTGTAATATTAGAAGTTCTCATATTTATATTATGCAATTAACTACTGCATACAATTTTGCCATACTAATAAATTCAACACTAGAGGAAGTAACTTTACATTTCCAATTTTTAGTAATTATTTATCTGGCTGTAGCCAGAATAGACCAAAAAAGAGGCACCTGTGATTTTGGAATTATCCCAGGAATCTGAGCATTAAATAAAACAAAAGATTTATAAGTATTACATCTATCAGACCATACAGTTTGAATGAAGTTATTAATTTCCTCCCAAAAAGAGGAGATGACTTCACATTCATATACCATATGCATCCAATCAGCCGTTATTTCAGAATCATATCTTCAGC
>NC_056739.1:1715650012-1715665012 GCF_019279795.1 Protopterus annectens | reverse complement strand
TATTGTGTGTTTATGATGTCTTTGATATGATTTTGTTTATTTTCTTTGATCTAAGAGCAAGTTTATGCAAGCTTAAAGGGTTTACTGAATATTCCTGATGTTTGTGTTTCCAGGTTTTTTGAAATTTTATTATTTAGAATTTCAACATATTTTATATTTAATTTTTTGTCCCATTCTCTTGTGTTATTAATATACCAGCTTTTAACTCTTTCATTTAAGTAAGCCTTTAGTGAATCCCACAGGACAATGTCGGATATGTCACCATTCATGTTTGTTTGTAGGACATTTTTGATCTCTTTAACATACCAATCCTTTTATTTTAATAATGTACGCTTGTAATCTCCCGTGATGTATTAAATTGCCAATGTTTTAAATAATGTTAAAGGTTATAGCATTATGGTCTGATAATGGACATGAAACTATTGAAACTTCTCTGATATGTGATAACAGATTGAGACAAACATTTTATCATTATTTGTGTTCCATATCTATATGAACAGTGGGTAAATTCAAGTGACTTTGTTTTTCTTGGTTCATTTATATCCTTTAAATTCATTAGATTTGCAAATTTTGTTAAGTGTTTGGCTGAAGATGTGATTCTCAGCTTTCTGTCTGCAGTGGAATCTTTGTGTGATTAAAATACAATTAAAATCACCAGGCATTATGACTTCACCTTTCATGTAATATCTAATTTTTTGCATCTTTAGCTCCAACCCCTGGAATCCAGTAACAGTTCACTAATGTGTATAGTTTTCTGTTCCACTCAATTCTAACAATGCCTAACATACCATTTTATCAGCATGGGCATTTTTTGCTTTGCATTACTGATGAGCTCTTTCATAAAGTGAGGGTGCTGCCTCTTTTAGCTCAAAAGCTAGAACCTGCTAAAACTAAATCATTCTTTAATGAAAGTTTACATCTTTATTAAGTAAATGTGTTTCCTGCAGAAATACTGTTTGAGCTTTATGTGATTGCAAGTATTTAAAAAGACTCCCCCTATTTACTGGATTATTCAGTCCATTAATATTAATGGCTATGCATGAAGACATTTATATGTAAGAGGAAAAAACACAGGTATAATGAAATCACATTTATGTAAAGAACTTATTATATACTTTATAAATAAAAATGTGAACTCTTCAGCTATGGACAAAACTTTTGAAACAAATTACCTAATTATATAACCCTGAAACATTCTACCATGGAATAAACTACCCCTCAAACTCTCCATTAGACTAACAATGCTTAGCTCATGCTTCTGATCCATATTAATGTGTCTTATATTTTAGTATGAATCATCTTAAAGCCAGTTCAGTGAATTATTATGAGTAAGAAAAGTTAAACAGATATTCAGAATCTTTATTATAAATTGGCAAAGCTGAATATCTCTGTAGTCATCTTTCCCTGTACCTCACATTATCTCCCTGGTCTACTGTAGAGAGGAAGTCAGTTGTTTTCATATTTATTAATTTATAGGTCAGATGATTTTATAGTTTTTCTATTTTATTTGCTATATGTAAAGTTGATAGGATCATAAGTTATTAAATTAAAAACAGGCTAACTGTCCTTTTTAACCATTACAACCCCAATTACCCTATATCAGAATCAAACTCTGCACCTTGTGCTTATTAGGTTAATACCTTAACCCCTATGCCAACCTCCCACCCTTATAGACATAATTATATTTAACTGTATAGATATTTATTTATTCTGATATCTTTCAATTTTTGTTTGTATACTATGTCTTCTAATGTGATTGTATTCTTAGGTTGTATATGTTGCTATAGTCGTAGTGTAAAGTATCATGTAATAGAACATTTATATTTATCTTGTATATTTGATGCTCTTTAATCTAGTTCTGCTGTTAGAATCCATCCTATCTTTCCTTAAATGTTGTGTCTAATAGTATCTGAGCAAGCATGTGAAAAATCTTCCCTTTTAAGATTCAGACTTTCCATAATAAATTGTTCTGAGATGCTAAGTTTTGATATTAAAAAGAGACAATAACAGAGAAACACAATCCTAATTTTTTTTTATCAGAAATGTCATTCTTTAGGCTAGTATATAAGTTATCCCTTTGGTATACTCCAAGCATTCAGAACTATTTAATAACTGACGGTTTAGAATGCAATTCACTAACTTTTGCTCATTATCTAACTTGTATTCATTGACATCTTAACACATGATTCAAAATATTATGATTATTTACTTTTAGACAGGAAGAAGTGATCCGGATAGTTCTTAGAATTTTTATAACTCCCTCAGCATCGCAAAATTGCTCATGACTCTAAGCTGCTTCAAGCTGGCCCTAATGACAAGGGCTTGCAAATGAACAGTCTGTCAGGTGCAACTCACACAAAAACACTCATGAGTGAATCCAAGCCACCTCTGCATTATACATCAATCCCTCAAACCCTTCCAAACCACTAAAAAAGCAGCAAAAACATTTCAAAGTATGTTAACCACTAAAACGCTATTGTATTTAAAGAAATAGCATTTAATGATTCAGTAAGCACTATTTGTATGAGATGTTTAATACAAAGTTGTGTGTCATTTTTTTAAAGGAGAAGTAGCATATAAACTTGCATTAAAAGAATGACAGTTATGTATGATTCAGATTTAAATTGTTAACATGTGGATGTTACTCTAATTATTTGGTAACATTCTAATAATACATTTTTTATATTTTGTTTGTAACATCGCATAACTTTCCTGGATGCTTTTGCATGCCAAGTATAGTCTCAGTAACAAGAATTCAGAACTGTGTAATAACTGACAGCGGTTTAGAATGTAGTTCACTTTTACTTATTGTTTAACTTGAATTCTTCGATGTCTTACCATATGATTCAAAATATTATGAATATTTACTTTTACAGAGGAAGAAGTAACCTGGATATTTCTTAGAATTTTCAGAACTCTCAGATCATCACAAAAGTGCTCATGACTGAGTTGTTTCAAGCTGGTTTTCATGGTAAGGGCTTACAAATGAACAGTCCATCTGTTGCAATTCACACAAACATGAACACAAGTGAATCCAAGCCACCTCCACACTACACATCAATGCCTCAAACCCTTCCAGACCACCAAACAAACAACAAAAGCCATTTCAAAGTATCCCAACCACTAAAAAGCCATTAAACTCAAAGAAATAACATTTAACAATTCAGCAAGTGCGATTTGTATGAGATGTTTAATATAAAAGACTGTCATTTTTAAAGGAGACCTAGCATATTAACTTGGATTGAAAGAATGACATTTGTGTAATCCAGGTTTAACTTGTAAAAGTGTGGCTGTTATTTGATATCATTCCAGTAGTAATTTTTATATATGTAAAAAAGCTATGTTTTTATACTATATAACATAGAATGTCTTTCCTGGATGGTATTGCATGTCAAGTACACTATCAGTCGCACACACCTGGACCATTTTAAGAACCCAGAATGTAACTTAATATGCCTCTTTAGTGTCATTTGTTGCATCTTGTATATTTAATATTACATTACTCAGCTATGCCAAGATATCAGAAAATGTGCCACCTAACATAAGTTTCATTGTAATAATGATTAACTTTTAATAACATAAATAGTTTAACCTTTTAAACTTTAAATGAAAATAAGTAGTTTTAATTTCATATATATTTAAAAGAATCAAACCCTAAGATTTTAAAAAGGGAACTAGTAACCATTTGAAGTACGGAATGAAAGGAATAAATGATTTACCTTGTAAAAAGTAATATTCAGCACTCATTCATAAGTATTCAAGCACATCTTTAAATTAATAAGAATTCATAACCATGAAATACATTTGTCCTTCAGTTTTTTTCTGTTTCTTTTATTAACTAACCATCCTTTGCTGCCTTTCTCTTCAAAGAAGTTGATAGATTCCAGTCCATTTCTTCAGTTTTTTTCTAGGATTTTATTTTTCTGTATCAAGTCCATTGTATCTTCCAGGGTGTTAAAAATCTTTTCTTCTGGAAAGTGAATCCTTATTTTTGCTGGAAATAAGATTTGTGCTTCAAGCTTTTAACAAGTGGCACACGTGCTTTCCTGTTTGACATCACTAATGTTGAATAATCATTGTCATATCTTATAGTATTTTCTTTAATTTTAACCGGATAGTTAGTGTGTGCAGCTTTCAAGACAAAATCCTTATCTTGACTTGAGGAAAAATCTTATGATCACTGACCTTGATGAAGGTGTTTTTTTAAAGATGAGTTAGAAAATGATCTATGTGCCCTTTTGATGTCAAAGGAAAAAGCTTCAAGCAGGTTCAAAGTTTTAGTCAGCTAGGTATTAAGGAAATGAATCATACGGTCTCAGTCTTCTTTTTCAGGAATCTTGTAAATCCTGATGATGTTATTCCTTCTAGATTTGTTGTCTGTCTTCTGTTTTTCCTCGAGATACGTTGTTTTGTTTCTGAAGAAATTTGGTGATCTCATTTTCAAGTAATCGGCCATCAAAATCAGAAATTTACTCTTCTATATTCGAGATATGTGATGATTAACAGATCAACTTGTTTTTTTACTTTTTTTTTCATTCCTCTTTAAAACTGTCCATTTTGCTTTCTAATTTATCTATCTTTACAAGTAATGCACTGATGTTACATAGTATTGCCGGTTTGTCTTTTTCATAGTACTGTCCTGTACACTGGGCTTAGAGTGGCTCATTCTGAGATGATTATTTTTTTCTAGATTTCTTGATGGGGAAAAGCAATTAAGAGTTTCAAACTTGTTAGTTTTTGTAGTAAATCTTTCAGCAGATGTTCAGCTATAAACGCATCAAGTTTTGAAATGTTTTATTTGAGTTTTTAGTACAAATCCTGTCAGAGATATTAAAGTGAAGCAAAGCTAAAAAAACAGTGCTGTTAACTGCTCATCATTTTGGCCATACCCTCCATCACTCTAGTACATTTTGTAGCTGGAATAGGATAGGGAGAGTAATGAAATGGCTTAAGCCAGCTCACCTGTCCCGGGGGAGGGTCTGGAAGCATGTCTGAGGTGCACATTTTCATGCCAAGAGTCCCCACTGGAGACTGGAGACCACAAAGCCATGCTAGAGTCAAGGAGTAGTACAGTCTTGACAGGTTTTGCACCTTTTGGAAGTGTGACAGTGATATACCCTTGTTGATGTCTATTACTATTACCTTTCACAAGTTTCTGGGCATGCACAGTGTTTGGAGATGGGAGCTAAACAAAAAACTAATAATTCTTACTGCCGACAGGCGCTGTTCTCACAGTCTGATCACTCCTTGCTCTCAAGGAACAAATGAGGCACAAGGCTGTCACCAGGGAAGAACAAATTGGTAAGCAGGGTAGCCAGGAGGAATAGCTTGATTTATAACAAGGAGCAGAAGAAATGAAAATAATTCCAGCATCCATAATTGAAGAAAGCAACATTTATGAACGTTTTGTTCATGACTGAACGTAGAGTAGGTTAATAGAATGAGCAATGGATTTGTGCAGCAGTGGATGTGCTGCAGCCATTGTACAGGACTATGAAGCAGGAAGTGAGTTGCAGAATGTTAAGTTTACCAGTCAGTGTCTATCTCTATTCTCAGCTTTAATCATGAGATTTGGATAACAGTGTAAAAGAATGAGATTGTGGATACCAGATGTAGAAGTGAGGTTCCTTCACAGTGTAATTGGGTTCAGTTGGGTTCAGACTTTGTGTTAGAATGAGCTCAAAGGTTTGTAAGGACTTCAAATGCAGGCCTATTTTCCTACATATTGAGAGGAGTGAGTTGAAGTTCTTTGGATACTTTGGTGAGGGATGTCATTTGACTGCTCCACAGGAGGATACCTGGCATCTGTCTCCAAGAGGAGTCTTTGGAGCAAATCTAAAGTATGTTTGGAGGAGATTATAATTCTTAGTGCCTGGTGATCCCACAAGATTAATTTCACTGTTGTGGTTGGTTAAGAATGTATGGTCTACCCTACTCAGCTTGCTAAAAGAATGACGCTCACTAGGGCAGTCTATGGAAAATGGTTACAAACTTAGCGAACCCCCATTTTTTTCCATTGCTGCAAACACGTTACATTATTTATATTGCGTATAATCTTGGAGCTTGTTTTACTTCCAGACCATTACTTGTGTCTTTTAAATTCCACTTATCCAGTGACTTTTCTTTTGCATGTAGAAGGAAATAGTAGTTTCCCCTTTGCCCCAGATACCTAATGCTTAGAATGTATCTCTTCTGCTAAACTTTGAGAGAAACCAAACTTTCATCAGGATATCAACAAGTATATCTTTCACTATGTTTGTTATTGTGGTCCCTTTCAGCACATTGGCATTCCTGTTGTCAGTTAATGTTTTTTTTTTTAGAAATTTGGACTTAAGTTAATGGATCTGTAAAAACAAGAGTAGTGTTCACCATAACCAGAACTTTTGATATGTCATGGTGTGGTTCACCCTTCTTTCCACTAAAACGCAAGAGGCAGTTTGGCACCAGTCTAAACTTTCCTAAATTTCAGCCCCTCCCCTTGCTTATAATGTGCTGCACTTTTGCCTCAAATTTTCATATCTTGTTTGCCACTCGTCAGGTTTGAATCTGAATTCCACTTGCTCCAGAATTCTTCTGTATTTAGATTATCAATGCTCGTATTGGTGCTTTCTCTGACTTTGTGGGTTATTGCCTGCTGTACCAGGAGAAGTAAGCATGTGTGGCTGAAGTTTTGTAAGTAAACTTATGAAAAAATTGACTGTCACATTGATATGTACAGATAGTTGTATTAAAAATGTATTTGCAAAAGTTGCTTATATTAAAAATGCTGCAACAGAATTAAATATGTACCAGAGTCAGGTGACTAGATGTGATATCATTCTATAACCTGCTGAAGGACAGAACTCTGACAGCAGCAGTTTATTTTTGTTTTTCTTTGAAACCTGATTTAAAAGATCTATGCCAGTTATCACAGTTCAGTTGTTGTAGTAGAGTTAGTTCAGTTGTACATTCAGTCAGTGTTTAGTATCTCATCTTGTCCAGTGGACATGAGCATCTCAGCAGTACATATTGCCTTGCGATACCAAGTGAGTTAACTAGGAACAGTTTCTCATTAGTTCAGTTAGGAAATGTACAGTGAGATTCTATTCACCTGTGTTATTTTTGTATTTCCTGTGACTGAAACTGTTTATGGTAACTCAGTATTAAGTGTTCTCCTGTTTTCTATTTTATTATCCATTATTAAATATTTTTATACCTTTTCATTGTGGCTGGTCTTTCAGAAAATACTTTTAACATCTAACTAATTGGTTATGCTTTGTAAGAGCCTTAGAATATCTGACTGGGGCAACAATCTACCTTGTATTCTCGGGTGAGGGGATGCCTCTGGTGAATCTGTTTCTGCCTTTGTGTGTCTCTCTGTGTGAGAGGGAGAGAAATCAGATATTCAAGTGTGTGTGTCAGATACTTTGAACTGGGACGCAGTGCTCCAAGGTGGGTCTTGTTTGGGATCTAGAGACAGAGTCCAGTCCCAGTGGAGCATGTTCCCTTTGTGCTCTTGGAGAAAAATTGTGTTTGATGCAGAGAGCTGCATTTGAAATGCTGTGTAAATCCATTCCTGTTTTGAGTGACCACCTCTCACCGGTTTCAGTGGTAAGGACTGGCCCAGATAATGAGGAGCCATCAACGCTTTTATATTTTGATTAGGGGAAACAAAGAAATCAGAGTAGAGTGTGATCTGCCCATATTTGGAGTTCCCTGTTGATAGTAATATAGTAGTGATAGAGTACTTAGTGTTTCAGTACTTATTTGTTTGTTTACTTTTTTTTTTTTTTTTTTTTTTTTTTTTTTTTTTTTTACTGCTTATACAATTCTTGCATTAATCATGATTTAGTTTGTCTACCATTTCGAGTTTTTTGGCTGTTAGAATCTGTTTATCTAGCTACAGTGTGCTTAGTATTTCATTACTTTACTTTTTCTGCTCTTGCTGTTTTCATCAAGTATAGCTATTGTGTAGACTACTCAGTATCTTGCTTTTTAAATTCGTTGTCACTGTTGCTGCAGTTAATCAAGTCATAGCTTGTTACAATATGTTGGAAACTTCTGAATTAAAAAAGCGTAGTCGGTACCCACAAAATTCCACTGCCTCATAAGCAGGTTACACATTTTATGTGCCTAGTTGCAATTCACCTTTTGTTGTGGTATTAGTCAGATGTCTGACAAACCTACCCTGATTTACTGAAGTTAATTTTAAAGGGATTGATACCAAGAGAAGATGTCAGTGAGCCTTCTTTCTCCCGTGGCCAAATGTCTTTCATTGCAATCTATAGAGTTATGTTTAAAGATAAACTCTTGTTTAAAACAATGTATCTGTTTCTGGGGAGACCTTGGTGAGTACTTTATAATGAAAGTGGTCTCAACGTTGTTAGTTTACCTTGTCAAGGATAACCTGTTAACCTCGGAGTGTAGTCTGTAAGAAGGGAAGGTCTTTACTTTGCTTCTGAGCTTGACTAGCTTAGATATTCCCCCTCTAGTCCCCCTTCAGTTAAGTTTTTACATTCCATTTCTTCCCACATGCCGATTTTATTTAGATATAGACAATGTGAAGCTGTCAAAGGCATTATTACAGGCACAGCTGAATGTCTACATCTCCCTCATGTTTTATAGTTAGATATAGTGTCTTTCCATCTGTTTAGCCTCCTTGTCACACCCTGTTTCTGCAGCAATTATACTTTTGCTGCCTAGCCCCCTTTCAGCAAAGTGAGAGAGAGACATGGTTTGGAGTTAACGTGTCGATGCCACTATTGGCACTTTTCGTTTTGGTGTCAGTAACTTCAGCACTGACTGCCTCTTCTGGCTCTGAAGTGTTTACTGGAGGGTTGACTTTGCCAGCTTTGCTGGTGTTGAGGTCAGTTTTGCCCTTGAGTCCTTGGAGTCGGGAGCATTTTGGAGTCGCAATTAGGTATTGGTGTTAGGAGTTTGATGCTGGCCCAAATATTGAAGCCAGTCCCTAGCTTTTTGGCACAGTTTTTGCTGCAGGTGCATCCCTTGGTGCTTGCTGTATACAGACTTTGTCTCAAGAATATTGCCAACCTTGTCTATGCCTCTTGCCACTTTTTGACTCTGTGCAGAAGTCCTGAAGATGTTGGACGGAAATACAAGTTGGTATGTGTGCAAGAATCCTCAAAGGCCTCATCTTACTTGGATTGATCCTCCACCAGCATGGAAAAAGGGGCTGCAAGTGGAAGCTCCCACACTCCCCACAGGACTCTTCCAAGCCAGACACAGGTGAAGAGGGTAAGGCTGAGTCTCCATTTGCTCCTATTGATCCTGTTAACATCTCCAAGTTGATGAAGATTTTTACAAATGGTGCAGTTAAATGGTGGTGGGGGATGACCAGTTACTCCAGATATCTTCTGATAAAGTTCTGCATAAGGCATTTAGGCTTTTCCTTACATTTTAGAGTGTTATCTGCTGTAGAAGACATGGTAGCAGTTATGCCATAGGAAACTTGGAAGGAACTTAACATTGTACCATTTATGTGTAGGAAGCTGGACAAAACCTTCCATTCCCCTAAGGGCTGAAATTCCTGTATGCACAGCCTCACTGAAGATGCTACAACTGTTACTGCTGCATCCTTGAAAATGGTACTACCACAACAGAGCCCCATTGTTCACCCTTCTGAGAAGGAGTCAAGGGCCGTGTACTGCTATGGGAAGCAGATGTTCTCATTCTTCATTTTTATATATTTTATATATTTTACACTTAAATGTCAGGATGTGTGGTTATCATTCTGGGTGAGATGTCCCAAGCAGACTTGGATATTCATACAGTAACCTGACTCACAGTGAAGCTGATGGCGCAGAGTGGGCAACAGGCACCAGAGTTGTATTCTGTTATGATTGGCTTCATCTCGCCATCAATTTTGGAGAGTAAAAAAACTGGAGTGTTGTTGCAAGCTATTGCTGATTTCAAATCCCTGGCATATCCATTAAGTGCTTTTCTTCTCAGGTGTATCCCAGTTGCGACCCTTCAGTGGGTGGACTTTGTCCTCCTGATGGGAGGATCTCTCTGCTTTCTGCGAATGCTCCTATGGCTTTCAAGGAGAGATGTCATGGTTCATGTTGCCATCTGTGTTTTTACATTAAGCTCTACCCATATTTTGTTATGCTGGGCTGACATTATAAACAAGTGTGCAGTGGTACAACGAGGGAACTACCTTCACTTACATGGTGATGTGTCCCTCATTTGCCTGCCCTCGTTAGAATGCAGCAGCTGCCTCTTATTACAACCATGGTATTAAACTGGATTTCATGGCCTAGACACATGCTTTGCACATATAACCACACCCTCTCTTTGGAAGAGACAAGCAGGCATCTTATTTCTCTTTCCCTTGTCCTTTTCTCCTCTTGTGCCTAGGCTAAGTAAACCTGGGGCATCTAGTTTACAGTCAGGACTCTCTCCTTCTGACCCTCAAAACTGGAGTGTTGATCTTTTAGACCCCATTCAGAACAGGTAAATTTCATCTTGTTTGAGACATGAAAGACAAGATGGTACTCCATGTACAAGAAGTAATGATTTTTAAATGCCTAAAGATTTGTTTTGATGCTTCCTTAATAGTGAGACTACACTTTGATGCATTGATAGCTAAAGTTAGTAAACAGTTTAAAATGTTCCCTTAAAGTTTTTTTTCTTTAGAAGAATATCGACTCCTACTGGTCTCTACTATCTCTGATGGCAGTCACTTTTGTTCATTGCAAAATATGTAACTTTTTGCTCTTGGCTTCTTTTTTCAGAACACAATTACAGGGTTCATTATTCAGCAGAGTAACTTCCAATTGTAGAACAGTTTGACTTTGTTGTTTATACTTTGATTTTCATTTATATTTTATGGATTAATGCCGCCTTCAGTCTGTAAAGTACAACTAAGACAGGGCTACTCGGTCTGCTGAATCATGAGTGGACATTTTTAATACTAGACCATGCTGTGCAATGATATATCATTGGAGGTCAAGTTAATCAAGGATTTGACATTTTTTTCTCATACGCAGTTGCTTCCCCTCATTATAACTTTTAGTATAGTCCTTACCATATCACAAAATGTACTTCATCTCCTTGCGTTTGGTGTTCAGACTTGCGAACCTCATCGTTCCTGTGAGGTCTTGAGAGTTCTCTGCCTTCAAACATAGGTCATGGAATTTTTGACGCAGATTTTTTACTGAACTATACAAATTCATTCGTATGTGAATTTCTCAGTGCCATTTAAAATTGACATTAGATTTTTTCCACTTACATGGTGATTAGTTTTGTTAGATCTATGGTTTAAGTTGACCTGCTGCTGAGATGAGTTATTCATAAACTGAG
Organism: Protopterus annectens; assembly: GCF_019279795.1. Classification (NCBI taxonomy): domain Eukaryota; kingdom Metazoa; phylum Chordata; order Ceratodontiformes; family Protopteridae; genus Protopterus; species Protopterus annectens. The sequence goes on along the minus strand of NC_056739.1, from coordinate 1,715,653,711 downwards.
GCACTGTTATAGATTTTGAACATATTATTTTATAAATACAGGAGATGTTTGCCTGTTGTGAATTTAGAGATGTATGTATAAAAAGACCATTTGAAAGGCATGTATTGTAACTCCTTTTGTTTAACTGCTTTGCAAGTTTGTAATTGCCTCAGGCTTATAAAGGTAGGGATTATATTCCATATCTAAGAACTGCATTGTTCCATTAAAGCCTCACAGCTGTTAAAACGCAGACCAAATACATTACTATAATGTCAGGCTAATTTAACTATAGTACTGAATGTGTGGTATGCTGCGGTAGCGTTGTCGCCTCACAGTTAGATGTTGCCCGTTCGATTCTCAGACCGTCTTCTGTGTGGCGACATGTGTGAACGGGCGTTCCTTTGTTGAAGGTTGTGCATTTGGCCCGGCAAGCCAGCACATAAAACTCTACTGCCAATCATTAGCGGACCGGAGTTTCCACTGTGGCCACCCCTAACCGGGAAAAGCCGAAAGACACAGGCAGACTGAATGTGTGGTATTCAGTGCCACAGCAAGCAGTGTGAATGTGAGCAGATAATTTGAACTGAACAAGTAGATCAAATGTCTGATTTCCTTGTTCAGATTTTTCTCACATTTTCATTTTATATACGAACATGGGGCAGGTTTGCCACCTTTCAGGATTTTTTCCCTATCAGGAAATCAGGTTATGGTAAGACCTTGTTGGGTATGTTGTCCTTCCGACTTTCTGACTGGCAGTACATTCCTGTAGTGTAGTGGTGCTGCGGTAGCATTGTCGATTGTTGTTCTCAGCTAGAGCGTCTTCTGTGTGGAGGCATGCGTGAATGGGCATGCCTTCGTTGAAGGTTGTGCGTCAGGGCTGGTAACTCAGCACGTAAAAATCCACTACCAAACATTAGCAGACCGGAGTTCTGCTGTGGCGACCCCTAACCAGGATAAGCCGAAAGACACAGCAACTTTCTGAGACTGCTTATGGTTTCACTTAGGTTTATTATTTTCATTTACCTTTCTTTTTTCTTTCATTTAATAGTCTCTTGTTTCTTTTAATTGCATTCTGAGATATGTGAAATGAGACATTCAGCTGACAGTCTTATCAGTCATCATCATGTTGTCTCAGCAAAAATGCACAATGCCTAAAATGTCTTTTTTATATAAAGGTAAAGTAATGGATCTATTCCCCAGTTGCACTTTTTGTTCTCAGTGTTAAAACTGCATGTGCATTTTTTTTTTTTTTTTTGGTATAAAATAAAAAAACTGGATTTAGAGATGTAAAAGTATGCTTTGCAGGAAATGGCATGGATTATTATTCATTCTTCTAGACCCCCCCACACTTATCTAGTACAATATTGTCGGTAAATAACAGTTGCCAAATTGTATTATAAATTATTTTTTAACATATGCAGAATGCTTTTATATTTGCTCATCTGTTGCATTCATCGCATTATTTAAAGTTTCTTCAAGATTATTGCTACAGTGATTATTAGCTTTGAAAGGGAAACCATATACATTTAGGATCATAGGAAGTTACTAGGCTATTGGCCCTGAGGCCCTTATAAGCCTAGCCAAGAATTTAGCCCACTTACTGAAAAGGGTGATAACACTTTTGGAGGGCTTTGCCTATATAAAGGTTGCAACCCACTTGCTGTACAGCTTCCCAGTGTCAGGAATGTAGCACCTTTTTGACTGATGACACATTTTGCTGAGTTAATAGCTGAGAGAGGTCCATGTGGATCAGTTTATTCAATTTCGTAGCAGGCAGCTGAACAAAACTGTACCTTGTGGCAGCATCACTGTTTATATTTTGGATATAGTAACATGGATTGTTCATTACAGCATGTATTTTTTCTTGTCAAATACAAGTTAATTAACTGTAAACTACTCAATACATCAAAAAGCAAATTTGTTTTAACAAACATTCTTGACATAGAGGTACTGAATCATTTTATGCTGCTGTTACCTGTATTTTTTGAGTAGATTCTGTGGAGCTTGGAGAAGCAGTTTTCAGGTGACTAATGGTTTCTAACTCTTTTTTTTCTTATTTATAAAAATGGGTCATTTACCACTTTCTTTTAGTGGAGTTTTGATGCCAGTTATATCATGTAGGTCATATGTGAGGTGACAGTCCTAGGTGCATGAATATCTACTGTGTTGCATGCATGATTAAGGTGAGAGATCATGCTGTCTGTGTTGCCTAGTTGAAGATTATTTACACTCCCCCACCCCATTCCCAGCAAGTACTTGCCTACAGTGAAGAACCAGTTTCGCTTTTTTTGAGGGGAGATGAGGTATTTACACTTAGATCAGCATTCTAGTTTTACTTGTACTATGTCTACCTGCAGCTCTATGCTCTCCACTTGAAGAGACCAGATTGAGTTGAATGATGAAGCAGGAAATTACTTGAGTGGAAGCACCATGAGCCTCAGTAATATCTTTATTTGGATTTAAGGAAGTTTACTTGGGAGTTACAAAATAACAGTGAGATGTTGTAGACATACAGCCCTTTAACAAAATGTATTTACAAGTTCACTGTTTGGTGGATTCTGAAAACTATTCTTTGATTTTTTTTTTTTTTTTTTTTTTTTTTTTTTTTGTAGGTCCAGTGAGGGAGCAGTATTACAAGAAAACAAAGCTTCTGGTAAGTTAAATTGTGGCATTAATTATGTCTGCTTGTAAACAATTAATAGCTAAGCTTCACCTGTGACAGACAAGTTCAGTCCACTAAACAATATTTCATAAGATGTAAGCTGGTGCTCGTGTTGAAAAAAAATACATTTTTGCTTTGCAGAAGTCAGTGTCAGTCTAGCACTATATTTTTAATTTTCTGTCACTACTCACCAGACTTACACAAGTACAGTAAAGAACTCCTCCCAAAACATTTGTGTGCTGTCTTATGGTGTAATTACTTTTTCAGAATAGGATAACGGTCCATTTTTTCTGCAGTCGGTGAAATATTTGTTTCAAGTTTAGCCTCCTGCATATTGTTCCTTAAAGTCACTTCTGTGATCCTCCTTCAGGGAAGGACGCTTGTAACAGTAGGTTTGAGTTGCATCTCAGACTGATGTCTGGGAAGTTTTTAAGCAGTTTTGTTAAGCATCTGCTATAGTAAGTGTAATGTAGGTTCATCATTGTTTGGTTCTCACCACTTCAGACTCAAGGTCATTTGACTGTATGTTCTCCCCTTTCTTCTTTATTCCAAGTCAAATAATTTGTGAAATAGGTGTTGTGTGTTGGGCTACCTAGAAAACAAATGGCACCTTCCTAAGTTTTAAATTTTGTCTGGGAAAAATAACTCCCAGTCTGAACTTGTAACCAGCTTTTCTTTTGAAATTTTTAACTTCAAAGACTGATTTGCACATTGTTCTGACTGCTGCTATAATGATATCCGAATTACAAAACCCTTATGTTTATTCAACCTTTTTCATCTTCCATAGGGACAGGGTGAGTCTTAGAATCAACCCTTTCTTTATACCCAATGTTATCCCTGAATTATAGCTTCTTAGGTGATTACTAGGCTTATGGCTCACGAGTCTTTACAAGCCTAGCCAATAATACCCAGGATATAACAATATTATATCTTGATTCCCTAGATATGGGATGGGGTAGTATCAGATTAGTGGGTCTTTGACTGCCTCTGTCGGTAAGGGGCATGGGCAGTACCCCAGGAGTGAATATCAGTTAACCATCCATTTACCAAATTTTTTT
>NC_056739.1:1715583217-1715649512 GCF_019279795.1 Protopterus annectens | reverse complement strand
CCTGAACATGGTCCTGGGACCAGTGGCTGTGGTAATAAAAAAGACTCTTGCATATTATCCGCATTCAGGTTAGGTGAGAAATTCTGAGGTCTTAATCCTGTGGGCGGGGAGTGTACATTATTCACAGCTATATGCTGCGGATTCAGCAACATCAGAGGGGGTGGTAGTTGATCATTAATTGTAGAATGTTGACCTCTGTGGTGTCCTGGTGGAGGCGTTGGTTGTACTTCATCATTGTGAATTGGTACATTAGTAGCTCTAATTCTTGCTGGCATTGAAGGTGTTTCTTCATCAGAAATGTCCTGTATACACCTTGCTCTTCTCTCATTTTCGCTAGCATATATATATATATATATATATATATATATATATATATATACACACATGTATGTGTATGTATTTATATATATATATATATATATATATATATATATATATATATATATATATATATATATATATATATATATATATATAGTGTGTATCATCCACATGTTGTCCACATCAGGTAGCACTACCCCAGCAACTGGTGATGTGGTACTTTCCAGGAGTACTTCTGGAAGTTGGGATTTTATCACTGCCAGGAATTGCCAGGCTTGATGCATAGGGTAATGCACAGCACCACTGATGCACTCCTATGCCAGGTGGAGATGATGCTGTCTTTTACGATCTGTAGGAGAAGACTTCAAGCACTCCCACAGCCAGTGGTGTAATGGGACAGTGATAACAGTCCTGCAGGTGAGGACTAGCTTCTCACTGTCCTCGTGTTTTGATGGGCATCTATTGTTCCCTCCCTAACCCCAATGATGGTATCTCCCAACCTGTCATGTCCCTCACTTTCCCTTTGTCTTGTCTGTCATGTTTGCGTCTGCTTACTCACCTATTCTACTTACCTGACCCAAAAATACCTATGTCCCTTATCCAACATTCCTCTCTTACTGAAGAAAAAAAAATGGGCACGTGTCCCACAAAAAAATATCGTTCCATACATAGCTCTCCAGTTGGCCATACAGCATGATTTCATTGGCATCACCTTTCTTTGTTGAGGAGACGGTCCAAATCCAGCTAATAATCTGTACATGTTTTCATTTTACACTGTTGAAGAAGTGGATATCTGTGGTTCTTTCCTAACTTCCTCCTGCACATTCCTATATTGCTTTCCATTTCTTCTTCCCCCTGCTGGCTTTCATTTCATCACTTTCCTATCTACCCATTTTAACACCTTTAATCTGGTCAAAAAATAGAATCACACACAAGTAAAAAAATTGTGTTATAAACAGATATTTAAAACTATTAGATATGCCTGGATTTGAATATTGTGTCTTCTGGGCTCAAAAAGAAATCTGTCACTGCATTTACACCTGCTGCCACAGAGTCACTTAGGTAGCAAGTGTGTTTTTTTACATGCAGTACTATCCACAGTTTTTTTATGAATTAAACTGAAGCTCCCGTGCTCATTATTTAACTCTGCACAAATGGGGAAAGCAGTATAAATGTGTATCTCGCATGCGCAAACCAGCTGCTCGACAGTGCACTATGGAAGGTGCACAATAGCATGTATTACTTACATTTATTTTCCATTTAGTCTTCATCCAATGAAAGTACACGTAAAAATGCAAAGGGAAGGCACTTTTAAAGGAAAGAACACGTATTTACACTTTAATCATCTGTTACCTGCACCCATACACTTTAAACTTAGTCTCTTAGTGCATGTTCACAAATATATCAACTACAATACAGAAACAAATAAAAAATGCTTTCTTATATACCATGTACATATTTATACTGACAATACATATTCAGATTTTCCAATACTTGTAGCAATATTGACAGCTGTTTGCATATAGTTTGCAAAGCTGTCTCTCTAAGACCTGTAATATTCAGGAACTACTCTAACCTAATTTTCTGATATTAAGTGATAATCTGCCAAAATTTCAAGCCTCCTTAAAACCTGTTCACAGAAACCCTGTACAAGCATGTTAATAGCTGCGTAGTAGCAGCTGTATCCACTAGGAAGAAGTACAGAACTAACACAAAAACAAGCCACTCTGATGAAATCACAAAATCAATGGGTTGTGTAACAGAAGGAAGAAAATTATGGCAAAAATTAGGAGGTGCAGCACCCATCAGGATAAAAGCATGGTCATCAAATTAAACAATTCAGATGACAAATAAAGTCTACCAAAGCCAAATGTGAGGTGAGTATGGCCTCCCAGGCCAAGGGCAACCACAAGGTATTCTTTAGCTATGTCTACAACCTCAAAGACAGTACACAATTGTGTGCAGAGCTCAGTGTAAATGGAGTCAACTGTACTGAGCCAGAAGATGTAGCAAACCTACTGGCAATAAATTCCTCTCCAACTTTGCCCCTCTCTCCCTCTCAAGAATTATAATTAAATGAACTCCCCCTGCAATCACTAGGGAACAGGTCTTTAGTGCTCTCTAAAGCTAAGAACACCATCAGTGGGCTCAGACAGTATCCCAGGATGCATTCTAAATAGCATGAAACATGACCTATCAGGCCGTCTGGAATTATTTAACTGTAGCTTGCAAACAGGTTTTGTGCCTTATGAATGGACAACAGGAACAGTCATCCCTCTGCACAAAGGTGGGCCATCTACAGACCCTGGAAACTATAGACCCATAAGTCTCAGTCTTGTATGTAAAGCCGTGGAAGTAAGTATCATGGAAATGATCAATAGTGATATAGTAAATCTCCGGACACTGGACACAACCCAGTTTGGATTCATAAAGGGCAGGTCATGCCTACTCAACTTGCTGTATTTTGAGAAGGTCGCCAAAGTAATGGATGAAGGCAAAATAATTCACACTGCCTACCTTGACCTGTCCAAGGCTTTGACACCCTACCCCACTCAGACATTGTTGACAAACTCAAGAGGTTCGGTACAAACCCGTATGTCACCTGGTGAATAGCCAGCTGGCTGACAGATATGACACAGGAAGTTAGAATTGGGGAGTTCACCTCTACAAAGTGGTCAGTCACAAGTGGAGTCCCTCAGGGATTGGTCCTTGGACCACTCCTTTTTGGCATTTACTTCTCTGAAGTCAAGGGCAATGTCAATGGACTCTGGCTGACTAAATTTCCAGATGATTGCAAATTAGGAACTGTCATTGAATCCCACACTGACAAATGTTCTCTAGGAAGGGCTGACACAAATAACTGGTGTCAGAGCCATGGACAAAAACCAAATGCCAAGAAATGCAGAATAGTATCCTTCGGGAAGTCATCCACTGTCACTATCATATTGACAACACACCCTTAGAGTTGACCCAGTAGTCAGGGACTTAGGTCACACACAGACAGTAATCTAGTCTTTGCCCATCACATGTCTACAGTAGTGAGGACATCACTGTATGCTGCACACCTTATAAACAAAGGTGTGGCATCTAGGTCCAAGGAGGTCATTGTTCCATGGTGTTCAGCATTCATTAGACCTATCATTGAGTACAATACCCTACCTTTGGTATGTACCTAACCAGGCATATCCAACAACTGGAATGTCCACAAAGGTTCCTCACTAAAAAAAAATACAGGGCATAAGTAAAATGTTCTATGCAGACTACCTCAAGGCTCTATTCCTGTATTCGGTCTCCTACAGGCTTTTGAGGGGAGATGTATGCCTTGCATACAAGGCATTGTCAGACCCCACTCTGATGGACCTCCTGTTTATCCACAAAACAAACAACCCCAGAATTACCCATTCTAAAGACTTAAACCTTGCCTGTCATATAAATAGGACCTGCTGGAGAAACAGGTATATATCCCAGAGACTACCCATCTTTGGAATAAGTTCCCTATCCATAAGACACAGAGTTACTCCCAAACCCAATTCAAGTGCAACTTGAGCAATTGGATAGGGAAATGGAAATGCATCCCTTTTTGGCTCCTATGTGTCTAATGGACACATGCAATCTGTAAATAGTTCATCTCCCACTCCCTTGCAGGAATGCAAAGTCCCTGCTGACACTTATCAAGGGTAACAGAACTTGTTAGAGGTTTGGGATGCATGGCTAGGCTTAAAAAGGCCCTTGTGGTTGTTACCCTAGTAAATGCCTATGAACCTATATCTGCACATTGGAAACACAACAGCAAATGCTACACTTTGCACACTCGTCAGTCTGGTAGCATGTCGATCTTTAATAGTTTGACAGTTGTACATGGCTAGCTATCCATTCCATGCAGGCCTCCCAACATCTTCTCACAAAAATCCACTGATGATGTCATTCACAATAAATTATCCTGCAGATTTTTAAAAGTAAGACTTGTGCCATGATGCTTGTGTTGAGTGTTAAGTCTTCTAGTCCACGTATTTAGGGGTTTTAATCTCACTGCAGTCAACTGATGGTGTTTAGTCAGCGTACTTGGGTAAGGGTTCAATTCTCACTGCAGTCACTTGGTGTCTGTGTGTGTCTTCACTTGGTTGACATTAGAGAGAGCATTTTATGTCAGCATGTAGAACACTGCTATTATTATCTTCTCAACAGACACTGCTGATGTCATTACTTATAAAGTGTTGTCGAACACTCTCCAAATCAGACTTGTCCTATGGCACTTGCATTAAATACTGCGGTTTCTGGTCAGTGTACTTAGATCGGTAGGGGTTCTGTTTTCACTGCAGTCAACTGGTGTGTGTGTGTGTCTGTGTCTGTGTGCTGTGTTCAGTTTGTTGACGTTGGAGACGGAGAGCATTTTATACCAGCATGTGGGATACTGCTATTACCATCTTCCTCTCATCAGACTCTGCTGATGTAATCAGCTATTTCTGTCTCTCAAGCATGTTATATTAATGTTACATGCAAGGTTAAGATCCCTAGAACAAGTGACTCTTGTGCCATTAGATTTAATTTGCAACATTTCCATTAGGGCAGGGTCAGAGACTGCAGTGTAGATCAGGCAAAAGTCACACCTCAGCAGCCTGTATGATAATAGCGTACAGTGGCAGGGCTTTCATTCTAGCCACATAAATAATGGCATGGTTTGGAGACCCTGTGTTTTTTTTTTTTTTTGGAGAAATCCCTGGGGTCTTTCCAGCTGCTGCAAGTGTCTGGTGAGGTACATCCAAAAGGGAACACCATACTCTACTCGGTCTACATCACACCACTAATACATTGGTGTTATAACATCCTCAGACCTGGATGTGATGCCCTTACTTATGAGGTGCACAGTATAGAAGGCTTTCCTTACCACTGTGGAAACTTGGTTGTCAAAGTTCAGATTGCTGTCTACTTGTGCTGTGTACTTTAGCCTGGGCTTCCAAGAAATCGATTCAAAACAATAAAGGACCCAGCACAGATCCTTGTGGTATGCCACTGGTCATGGCTGTACTTGTACAGCTTGGGTTATCAACTTTGACAGTATGTGTTCTGTCCGTGAGCTAATTGATTACCCATCTAGTGACATATGGGTTAATCCCCAGCTGGGAGAGTTTTTCAATGATACCCGAGTGGGGGATTGTGTCAGAAGTCTTGGCCAGGTCAAGATAGGTAGTATGCAATGTATGCAGAGCTTTGGTGACTTTCTTGAAGTCTACTATGGTTAATAGGCATGAGCTACCCTTAAAGCCAAATTGGGTTGGGTCTAGAGTTTGAAAGTCACCTATGTCCTTGTTGATAAGTCTATGATAATTCTTTCCATGGCCATGCAGGTGAGACTGGTTAGACTTTGTGGGTCTATAGTTCCCATGGTCGGTTGATGGCCTCCCTTTGTTCAAGGGGTTTACTTTCAGACCCCAAACAGAGGGCTACAAAGCCAAAGGAGGTGAAGTTTCAATATTTATCAAAAACATACACACCTCCATGCTGGTCAAACAGTGTGATACACAGGAGACCCTCCAGGTGCAGTTAACTATTGACAAAACACCTATTCAAATCATAGCTAGCTACAGACCCCCAACCATGACTCAGGAGGCCCAGTCCACCTATTTGGACTTGCTTGAATCCAAGATTCAACCCTCTACCTTGATCCTGGGCAACTTTAACTACTCAGCCATAGAGTAGAAGACCTATTCTCGCTCAGACACACAAACGCCCACAGATTCCTCGATTTCTTCAGTGCCAATGCATTGAATCAGCTGGTCAACACCCCTGACAAGAGGTGAAAATATCCTGGACCTGGTACTAACCAACATGAGTAGTCACTGTGCCACCCCTACAGTGCCATCCTCCATGGGAAGATCCAACCATAAAGCAATCACCTTTGAAGTCATCATCTCCCCTCAAGCCCCCACCCCCTTACCAAGGTTGAACAAAAAAACTTTTCCAGAGCTGACTACAACCACATGAGAGCAGGTATAAGCAACATTACAGCCACCATCCCTGCAGTTGGAACAAGCACTAATGTCCAAGCCTACACCAAACAACTATAAGAGCACCTATATATCTGCATGGACTCAGCAGTACCTGATGGGACCAAATCATCTTCCTCAAGGAAGAGTAAACCTGTCTGGTGGACAGCAGCAATAAACAGACTGTAAATCCCCATCCAGGACCAAGAAGGAGCAGGTGCCAAGTTGGAAGCAATCTCTCCTTTGTCTGATCAAGAAAATAAGGTCACTGGTGAAATCCTCTAAGGCTAACTTCAAGTCCAGATTGGCCACATCCACCAAGGACAATCACAAGGCCTTCTTTGCATACATCTGCAGTCTCAAAGGTAACTCCCAGATATGCTCTGAATTTAGTCAAGAATACCACATACACGAACACCATAAATATAGCCAACCTGCAGGCAGACAAGTTCACTGAAAAATTCACCCCCCCCCCCGTCTCCCCATCAGTAAACCAGGACATCCCAGCACTTGCCTCCCTCCCCTCATCACCAGGGAGCAGGTCATTAATGCTCTCTCAAAGGCAAGAAAATACAGCCTCCATGGGACCTGACAGCATCCCTGGCTGTTTGCTACATGAACTCAGGCAAGAGCTTTCAACACCACTAATTGCCCTATTCAACCAAAGCCTGTGCACCAGCTTTGTCCTAGCAGAATGGAGGACAGCCACTGTCATCCCTCTACACAAAGGTAGAGCATCCACCGACCCTGGCAATTATAGGTCCATCAGCCTAACTAGCCTGATCTGCAAGGCCGTGAACGCATTATCATGGACTTTATAAACAGACATTGGCAATCTCCAAATGTTTGGTCCCACACAGTTTGGGTTTGTCAATAGGAGATCATACTTGTTAAACTTGGTCGCCTTCTTCAAAACAGTCACTAAAGCCACGGATGAGGGGAATACTATGCATACCACCTACCATGACCTAGTCAAAGCCTTTGACACTATTCCCCACGCGAGCATAATAGTTAAACTCTCCCAGCTAGACATCAACCCATATGTTACCAGATGGGTAGCTAACTGGCTCACTGATAGAACCTACTCAGTCAAAATAAGGAAAGCCACCTCTAGTAGTAGACCCGTAACAAGCAGCATACACCAAGGATCGGTCTTGAGGCCTATCCTGTTAGGGATATGCTTTTCTGAGGTGCAAGTCAAAACCAGTAGTCTGTGGCTGACCAAGTTTGCAGATGACTGCAAGCTGGGCACTGTCATAAATTCCCCTAGTGATGTGAATGTCTTCCAAGAGGGCCTTACCCAAACTAATGACTGGTGCCAGAAGCATGGCCTCAAACTGAATGCTAAGAAATGCATTATTATCCCCTTTGGGGAAAATGGCGTCCTCACTAATGATCACATTAATAATAATGTACTAAGCGCTCAATCAGTCGTGAGGGACTTGGTTACCCAGGCTGATGGCAACCTAACTTTTGACCACCACGTTGCTTCCGTTGTACAGAAGGCTTTCTACATGGCCCACCTCATAAGTAAGGGTATTTCATCCAAGAACAAGTCATAACATCCCTGTACTTCTGCCTTGTCAGACCCATTGTTGAGTACAGTGGCCCCTTCGGCATGTACCTTGCCAAGCACATGCACCAGTTGGAGAGACCACAGAGGTTCCTGACCAGGAAAATCCAGGGTCTCAAACGCCTATCTTTTACAGATAAGCTAAGCTAAAAGCCCTGTCACTGTACTTAGTCTCATACAGACTGCTCAGCGATGACCTGTGTCTGGCATACAAGGCCATCTCAGGCTTGATGGAGTTGCTGCATATCCATAAGTCAAACTCCATTCATGCAGCCCGCATGCAAGGCCTCAACCTGGTGTGTGACACTAATAGAACTTGTTGGGATAGGTTTGTATCCCAATGACTTCTGCATCATTGGAACAGACTCCCTGTCCATGTCTGGCAGAATACCTCACTAGCCCTCTTTGGAACCTGGATGACTGGATGGGTAACAGAGCATATACACCTGGGATTCCACCTCTGTCCCTGCTGGACAGGGAAAGCAGGTGCTGACTTTGTGGGAACATGGGTGAAATTCTTGGCTAGGCTTATAAGGGCTTCTGGGCCAGTAGTCTAGTAGCATCCTATGCACCTAGGTTGCTGTTTTCCACTCCATTGGAACAAAGACATTTTCTCATGCTATGGTTACAAAGGACACTAAGTGGGTCAGTTAGATCCTGTTTTAGATTGCTTAGTAAGCAATCTGGGTTGTTATCTGGTACCATTAAGGCTGTGTTTTCAATCTGGAGTCCACAGGTGTGACCTGATGTGTAGAGATACTAGGCAGAGGACTGGTATCAGGTATGCTTTGGAGTATACTCGGTGGTGCCAGGGGGTGAAGTTTTTGTCAAATCTGTCAGCTAGCAGGTTGGGAATTTCCTTCGGTGCAGCTTCATGACTTTTGTTGCTTTGACATTGCCTAAAAAAGGCAGTGTGGGAGAGGCAAGCACCTTTTCCAGTATCCTGACATCCTAGAGGACACGGGTGCAGACCATCTCTAGCAAAGGAGTGTGGTCTGTTGACCATGCCATCCCTGGCTGGATTGACACCAGAAGCTAAGCCGGTTGTTGAAGTATGTCATTTTTTGTTTATACTGTGGCATCATCCTGGGTGAAGGTAGAATGCTGCTTAAGATTAGGGTCATACCTGCCTGGGATACATAACCTGAGAGTTCAGTCATGTGTCTCTTCATATAGTCCAGAGAGGTGCATCTCAAGTAATTCACCACAACATGAACTATGACAGAGTTATAACAGTACTTGTTGAGTGATGAGTGACATGGTATGATACACTTGTATGCATATTGTTGGAGTATTAGGACATGTGTTGTAGTGGAGCGGATCAACTTTTGACACAGTTCACATTCCACCATCACAGTTACAATTGCAGTATGGTATTGGTGTGCAAGTGTCAACTTACCATCATTAATTGCTCTGTGGTACAGATCAATATAAATTCATATTGGTTACATGGTCACAAGCCTTGTCTCATACACATTATGCTGTGATATACAAAGCAGTGTATCACATGTTTTGATACAACTTCAACCTTATGAAACTCATTGTATGTTCAGTTGTGTTGTTACAACCAAGGATTATTGAGGTGTCAGCAGCACCATTGTGTGACTTTTGGCATTTGCGTCAGGAAATGTTCTGTATAAGCCACAAGCAACTGATATGATATGTAATGTGTTCTGATGTAGCATCAGGCTGCTCAAACACAGTTTGCTCATACAACTGCACAACATATGCCTATAAGTGTTTTAATAAGTACATGACATTGTTACAGTTGTATAACTGTGTGCATAGTACAAGTATATGGAATGGAATGAATGACCCAGATTGTATTTGTAGGTCTTTTCACAAGTCATTTATTCCAGTACATTTGAAATGTTAAGTGGATTACACAAATAAGCACAGATGTGCATGTGGATGCCACCAGGCATACCCAACCTGAGGAAATGGACAATCTGCTAGCTGACAGTTTGTCTCACAGGTCACCCCCCCCCCTGTCACCACAGTCCATCAGCCAAAGTATACCTGCAGGCATTACTCAGTTTCTCTGCTAAGGAGAGCAGCACATCTGTGCACTGTGTGGCTAATAACAAAGAATCAGTGGGCCCTGACAACATCACAGATTGCCTGTAGCGTGACTTAAATTAAAACATGGACCAAACAGTCAGTGTTGGGTTCATACTTCATCACAGCCTCCAGATGGAATATGTTCCCATAGAAGGGTGTGCATCAACATGCATTAATCTGGCGGTGTGTGTGGGGGGTGGGGGTTGGCGAGGACATCATCTGATGCATACATGTATAGACGCATCCTGACTCTCCTCCTCTATGAGGCAGATCAACCTGTCGTCATGGACCTTTTCTAAATGGACACTGGTAATATCCAGGCTGTGTGTGAAAGATGTGTGATTTGTTCGGCAACATCCATGCCTCTTACATTTGTTAGATGTCCTCAAGTAGGTCATCAAGGGCGCACATGATGACATCCTATCATCTTGTGGAACTTGACCATGTCAAGTCTTTTTGACACAAATTCACACTGAGGTATTACTGCTACACTGTCAGAAGTGGCCATAAACACCTATATCGCCAAGTGGGTGGACCACTAGATCACATACATGATATAAATATGTTGAAGTATGTGAAGTGACCTATATTTAGAGTCCATTGATCAGGTCCGTACCTCAGAGCTGTGTGCTAGGCCCTTTCTTTTCATTATTTAAGTCACAGACGTCAAGAAGGACATACACATCTTTTGTCCAATCAGCTTTCTGGAGGACTGCAGATTGTAGACTATCATTGAATCTAAGTGTGATAGTAGCATAATACAGACAGTATCAACATACACCAAGGATTGCTGCCACAGCCATGAAGACTCATGGGGGGATTTCTTACGGTGTAAAAGCAAACGCACAACCTAATGATAATGTAGACAGCACACCCGTATGAGCAGACCAAGTAGTATGTGACGTGTACTCTGGTAGATGGTGTGTGGAACAAACACCAGCAAGTGCCTACAATGGTAACTACTCTCCCTTGTTTGTAACACAGCTCCTGAGTATGTGCAGGACATCAACATCAAAGGCCATTATACTTCCCATTGTTCGCAGCCTTCATCACACCAATAAGAGTACAGTGCACCTTTTGTCATGTACCTCCCTACACACCTTCCAGGGATGCATTACTCACGTGCACCACATTTGCCACAGTGAGCTCCCACACATCTTATTGACCATACCCAAGTATTCTTTTTGTTGCATAAACATTAGTGTCTGATGGTGCGGAAGCCCCATCAAGGTGTTCTGATGTGTATGTGATGCACACAGTACATACATAGCTGATTGACAACATTGATGGCATGTATTACATTTGTGACAGTATAGATTGTGCCGTATACATGCCATGCACACCTCTCAACTAGCCTTGATTGATTATAATCTCACATATAAGTTTAGCAGCGTCCCTCCTAACACCTTCAGCAGATGTTCGTTTCAGGATGGTGTGCTTGATTCCCCTCAGATTGTTGACAGTTCATAATAGTTGTACAAGTGTGTTTTTGCATAACCATCTATGATCACTCACAATCACATATGTTGTGTCAGAGATGTGAGATTACTGGTGGTATTATTTTAATATTGTCCATGATTGGGCATGCTTCTGTCTGCTGTTGTCCATGAGCTTGTTTCTAAAAAAAATAAATAGAAATCACAAAGGGGAACGGACACCCCGCCTGGCTCCTCTTCTCCAGCAGAAGTTATCAGAGAGTAACCCACCTGCTTTAATTTTCTTATCCATTCCCTCATGTATCCTCCTTATCAGCCTTAAAAATTTATAAGGGAATGCAAATGCTTTCATTGCCTGCTCATAAAATCCTAGCTTGCTATGTTGAATACTTTTTCTGCATCAAGACTCGCCAACAACATTGTTTTTTTCTTATGTTCTGCTTCCCTCTGGATCTTCATTCTTCTGTTAACGTTGTCAAATGTTTGCCTCCCCTCCACAAAACCACATTGATCCATATCTGTCAATTTTGGCATCATCTTTGCCATTCTTTTAGCCATTATAGACTAACACTTTGTAGTCATGGTTTAAAATTGAAATGTCTGTATGAAGCTGGATCTGATGGGTCTTTACACTCTCAAGTATTACAGCCACCATTGCTTTCTTTCAGGATGTTGGTGCTTCTGCTCTTAAGATACTATTAAGTAAAACATCCAGATCTTTATCCGTTTTTTTCCCTTCTAGCTTCCAGACTTACAAAGGAATGCCATCTATTCCTAGGGAATTTTCTGAAGATTGGTTATATATCACCATTTTTATCTCATTTCCTCTTATCTTAACTGTTAGTAATTGAACCTCATCTTCTCTAGCCTTCACATACTTAATTCTTCCACAAACATTCCCATTTGTACCTTTCTTGATTTACGTATTTCTCTGCTTTATACAGATTTTCATAAAATTTCCGAAGTATTTCTGGTACCTTTACCGGATCTCTTGTTATCTTCCTTATTTATAGGCTCCCTAAGCTTGGCTACAACCCCTTTTTATTTTCTGTTGCCTGAGTCATTGTGCTAACGGTTTTTGTGCTCTGAATGTGTAAAAAAAAAAAAGTTGCTTAACAGCAGACTTTCTAAACGCATGCATATAATCAAGGTAATCCTTTATTTTTTGTTTAGCAGTCTGCAATTGCTACTCTCTTGTTTTTTTTTCGAGATTCCCCCTGTTCTGCAATACACCTTTGTCCCTTTAAATAATTCTTGTTACTTCTTAGCCATAGCTCTTCCTTTTATTTCCATCCTATTTTTAACTCCACTTTAATTTTATCTTACTCCCTATCTTTTCAGAAGAATTTCTGTATTCTTTAACTCCAAAATAATTCCCATTACCCATTCTTAAAAGTTCCTCTCTTTTCAACAGGTAGGTTGGAAAGCACCGGTCTCTCATTTTTATTTCATTACCCTGCATTTTCATTTTAGTTGTTATTGGCACGTGATCTGAAATAATTATTGGGTATGTATCAAAACTTTCAATTAAATGTCATGTCCCTATGAAATACAAGTTTTGACTAGCCTAGCGCAATTTTTGTGTTTTGCGAAATATATACATTTACTCCAAACTCCTACTACTGAATTCACATATTCCTTATTAAATATTTTCATAAATGTATTCAAAATTCTACCTCCTTTTGTTGCATTTTCCCTTCTGCCCCCATATGCATCCTCACTGCTACAAATCAAATTCCAGTCCCCACCTGTAAGTAGTATTCTCTGCTGACAGCTGATTATTTCTCCCAGAATTTTCTTAAACTCCATTATAGCAGTGAAAATGACAATTCTTGTTTTCCAAATTTTCCGTCACCTTTGGTCTCCAGAAGCACTTCAGGTTTTAACATACAGCACCACTGATATGTTTTGCATCAACAAACGGGGGGGCACAAAATCTTACCACCTCTGAAAGTTAGTAATGACAGATTCCTGTTTATCATAGTCTGTTCTTCCTAGCAGTCTACATTCCATCAGAACAACTTGGCAGACTACATAAGCAGATCATCTGGGGCAGACCCTTGTAAATAAATGGAGAGAGGTTTTCCTACAGAGACCCTTATAAATGAATGGAGAGAGGTCTTCCTACAGATTGTCCACCTGTGGGTGTAGCCCAGAAGTAGTTAGTTTTACTTCTGATCTGAACAATCAACTCGTGATGTTTTGCTTCAGGACTCCTTGCAAGAAATTCTGGAGAGTGGACATCCCCTTCCCAGGAAAAGGGGAATTCTTATATGTCCCCCCTTCATACAAACATTCCTTCTGAAGATTCAGATGGCCAATCCCAAAATTCCCCTGGTGACTCCCTTTTGGCCAAGACAACATTGGTTCTCTCTTTTATTCCACATGGCCAAAGGCTTTTATCACACATTGCCCTACAGGATGGACTTCATCACACAGCAGAAGGGCTCTCTAATTCCCCCAAACCTGAAGACTGTCTTGTGGTATGAGTTGTAGATTTTTAATTCCTTTTAGGCAACTTTATTAAGAGGTCATGTGTTCCCTAGCCTCATTTGTTATCTGTTGCAACTAGAAAATTGTGCATTTCAAAATGGAAAAGAATTTATCTTTGGTGCTAGAAGAGAAGATTGGATCCTACCAAGCAGGAATTCCTTTTATCTTCCAGTGTCTTTGTGAGCTGCTAAGTTTGGGTTTAGCATATACCTCTAGTAAGGTACATTTGTTAGCCATTTCAGCTTGCCTACTTAGAGCCCCCTCTTTCTTCACACCTTACAGTTTTTAAAAGGCATCATTCATATCAGACTTCCTAGAAAATCTATTTGTCTTTTCTGGGGCTTGAATTATGTGCTTGTGAAATTGACTACCACCTTTTGAACCTGCTTTTTCTTGCTTCCTCAGTTTTATAGGTGGAAAATAGTTCTTGTACACTTAACACCTGTCTCCAAGTTACAAGCCCTCATGTCAATTCCACCTTTTCTCATTTTCCATACAGACAAAATATCCCTTAGAACTAATCTGGCCTTTATGCATAAGGTGGTTACCAAAATGTATCCAAATCAGTCCAGTCACCTTCCAGCCTTCAGAATAAGGGAAAAAGGCATCTTCATTTACTAGATGTACACAGACCGTTACAATTTTACTTGGACAAGAGCAAGGATATTAGAAAATCTGATCATGTGAATTTCCCTTGAGGGTGAAAAAGCAACATATTCCAGTATTCAAACAGAACATTTCTAGGTGGATTTCTCTTGCTATTCCTGCTACTCTTGGATGGCATATCCTTTCAAGAATGTTAAGGCTCAGTGTACAATAGCTGTATCTTCTTCAGTGGCGCCCTTCAAAGGGCTTGACTCCAAATCTGTATTAAAGCAGCTGCTTGTTCTTTCATTCGCACCTTCATCAAAGATTACAGCATTGATGCTTATTCTATAGCCAGGACTAGGTTTGAAAGAATCATTCTTCAGTGATTACCTTTCTCCAGAACTGTTTCTTTTAACCCCCCTCCCAGTCTGCCTGAACGCTTTGTGAATTGTCCCATCTGTCAGCATTATAATAACATATTTCTTTGGAAGGTAAGAAAAAAGAGGCTAGTCTGATTCCAAGCAAGCTACATCAAGGTGGTTATCTCAGGCTATTCAGTTCTGCTATTCTCATTGTGGTAATAACCCCCCTCCCAAAAAAAAAAAAGTGAAAGCACGTTATACTAGAGCTGTGGCTAATTTGGGGACTTTTTGAAAAGGGGTATGCTCCCAAGCTATTCTGCGTGTTGCAACTTGTGTCACTGTACAGCTTCACTAAATACCACAAAACTGACTCCTTTCCTAAAATCAGAACAGGATTTGCTAGATATATTCTGCTGGGGCTTCTGGACTTGGTCCTGCTTCCTCCACCATTTGTCTAAGCTTTAGCAATCATCCCATATAGCTTTATGCTACGGAAACAGTGATTTAATCATGAATGTATTGCTGCTTTGTAAGTAACCTTACCATAATGGTAGCTGTTCAACTGGATCACTGTTGTAGTGCTAACACTCTCCTTCCAACCCCTATGTTTTCCTTTGTTTACCCCTGGCCAGGAAAGGGTCCCAGTCACTTTTGTTCTTTTGTTTCTGTCACAACATAAGTTGACATAGTTTGACATATCAGGCCATGACACAACTTTTGGCTGTATCCTCCCTTTTGAGGCAAGAAAGCTCTGAAATTTGGTACCTGTAGATCCTATTTGTATCTATATGCTCTTGTGCTGTATACAGACATATGGTGTGCAAGGAAGGCACACAAACATTTTAGAGTACTGACTGTACACCCAGTATCCTTAGCATGTTAAATTCTGTACAGCTTTATGCTACCAAAACGGTAACCTGTTTCAACATTTACTCTTATGTCAAGCTCTTATGTAATCTTCTACAGAGTTTACAATTTTGTATGTTGTTTATACATAATGTTTTTTCTTTCCGTCTATTCTTTCTTTTTTCTTTGTGCATTACTGTATTTATTGCCTGTAACTTATGACTAACTGTATTTCTGAAGGTCTTTCTAATGTTTCTTTATTACATTGCATTTATGGTGTGTGATGTGTTTTAGATTTATTTGACGTAAATTTTGTCTGTGGCTTGGGTCATAGTTGAAAGTGGTCCAACTACTTCAGCCCTCTCACCCACATAAGAGTAAATACTGCAAAGATGGCTGTCCTGAGGTTACTTTGTGTGAAATACTGTAATTATACATCTACAACAAAAAAGCCATTTAAACATCAGAGACTACTGCTCTGTCCACCCCACTCATTTCATGTGTGTTATGCTTGAGTTTCTTGCGTAACATTGTTTGCCTTATTTAAACTAAATAATTGATAATTTAACTTGTTCTTACAAGTGTCTCCATACTGTTTAAATTTTGTTGTTTCCTGTGACTGTAATTTCTGCGGTTCTCAATATGTGGAACTGATTGATTATGACACCATCTGTTTATTGTAAGCAAACACAACACCAGGGTATGAGAGGGTTCCAGCATGAGTCCAGTGCAAGCAGTTGCAAACAAAACCAGACTTCCAAAGTTTGAAAGGTAATACATCAGTTCTTTCTGCACTAATGGCCTCTGCCTCACAGACCGTTACACTGAGCACCTCACACAACTGTATTTTGCCTTTTATTTCCTGCTGCATATTAGAGATGTGCAGTATGGTTCTTCAGTGGCAGGTGCTTTGCATTCTAACCATTGTAATTTTACTAGAGATTATGATTTTACACTACTTACTTTTATTGTTAAGTAACAGCATAGTTCTTGCTTTGTAGAAAGTACAGCAGTGGCAACTCCTTGCTGGCAAGTGGAAGAGTTTGTTGTGGCCCAAGAGTGTGGACTCTGCACGGACTTCCAGAAGGTAAGTGCAGAACTGAAGTCACATAATTTATTTACCTACTCTAGGTGTTGCATAAATGTCAGAGGATGACATACCACTCATTAGCCCTTTCTGTTATGCTCAGTAAAATAGTGGCCCAAATCAGTGCCTAGTATATGCTCCCGGGCATTAAGAATATATATATATATATATATATATATATATATATATATATATATATATATATATATTTATATGGATCCACTTCACAATGGCCAACATCTGAAATCTCTACATTGTACGTAGACCATGTAAAAGGAAAATAAAATTTCCTTTCAACTGCTATGCCCTCCCCACACACACCCCATAACTTTAATATACCAACTCCGAGATCGCACTACAGTGCAGCAATGGAAATCTTTCCATTTCGCACTGTAGTGAGATGCCTGTTCCGCATTGTCGGCATTCCGAATGTCGATCATATGGTGTCAGCATTCTGGAGTGTCGGCAATGTCAGGTAGACCCACATATACACCACATACCACACACCACACACACACACGCGCACACACACATATATGTGTATTATTTATTTATTTAACATTTGTTGACCAGAAAAGACTGACTAGGACAGAGTCTATTTTAAGCCTGGGGAAAACGCTCCAGATGCATGTCTTTGTGATGTGTTTTAGATTTATATATGTACAGTGGATATAAAAAGTTTACACACCCCTGTTAAAATGCCAGGTTTTTGTGATATAAAAAAAATGAGACAAGTGTGCACACCCTTGTTTGAGTTCCAGATTCTGTTACATCATCACTTACTGCTTTGTAGTATAGGGGCAGCAAACAAGATCTGAGGTATTTAGGTGACTAGGACATTATGGGTAAAGAGAGGAGCTTGAGAGTTTGTGTTCCACGAGCTGGAAGAAGCAGCCGAGGACTGGATCTGAACACAACAGCTGAGAAAGAATGACAATAGACAACACAGATGGAACATTAGTATATAACTTTTTTAAATGAGCAGTAAAATGATAGACTTGAGCAATTTACCACTGCTAAAAGATGTAGGAGTATTTAGCCATAAAGCCACTCTTACTAGAAGATTTAAGGGAGAAACTCACCCTACCAAAAGGATATCTATCAACTCTCGGTAAATGGAACAAATAATTTCGACAAAGTATTTTTCAGAGTCTAATAAAAATGTGATGTTCCTTAATACTTTCATCATTACCTTCTTACAAGAAAAAAAAAAACAATTTCCAAAGCCTATAAAATTATCCAAAACTTTATATTTAAAAAAATACGTCACCTTTCTAGTTATTGGAAAATTTTAATAATTCATTAATGAACTATAAGAACCATGAAGTAAGTGTAAAATTAAACATTCAAGTACATTCCAAAAATTTACTACACGCAACTGATAAACTACAATGCCTATATGACCCCCACCAAAATTTGCTAGTTTTAAAGCATTGCTGTCCTTGTACTATGCAGAATGCCAAGCAGAAAATGCAGACTTGCTGCACATACTTTGGACTTGCCTTTACTCAAATAAACTTTGGGAAAAATGACAGGCAAATTTATCTAAAATTGGAATTCATGATATCCCTTGGATATGGCAACTTACCATATTCCATATATTTCTGGGCAAATTGGACAATGCTGGTATCGGAGTATTAATAACGGTGTTTACACAGTTGAAACACTGTATAGTCACTAATCGGTGAATGAGGAAATCTATGTTGGATACTTCACTGAATTAACTTTTAAATATATTAAGACATATAAACTCATATACAGTTAGAAAACTGCCAAACTGCTCACTTCATATTGGAAAAATGATCTTATCAATGCTACTGTAGTTGATTAAGGTGAAAGTGTCAGCAACACGCAGTCTTCCAGTTTTTCTTATGATCATTAGATTGAAATACAATTTTTTTTTTTTTAATTACTTTATTTCTCTACCTTGAAGGTAGATTGAGAGCCATCACCAGCTGTTCATACTGTAAATTAGGGGAAGGGAGTTGTACATAATTTTAAATAATGTCATTACTTTTTAGTGTATTGCTATCATGATATATTGAAGTCTTGTAATATACACAAAATTAAGATAATGTCATTGAATAGTTGCAGTATTGCTGTTTTTAATGTTTTTGACATTGAGAATTGTATGATTAGAAAAATATACTTGAAAAAGGAAAGACTAATTATATTAACAAATGCAGAGTGCAGATACCACATTTGGAAAGAACTGAGCACGTGAACTTGATAAAGAAAGGATTTCAGCGTGGATATTCAGCAGAATATAAAAGACAGAGGAAAAGAGGAGTGCATATATTAATTGCTAGAGGAGCTCCAATGGCAATAGAATAGGCAAAAAAGATAATGACAGATTTATAGTAGTAAGGGCCTACTGGCAAGGGATAAGAATTGCAGTGGCATGTATTTATATTCCACCTAAAACTTCTATTGTGCTTAAAAGTTTTGGGAGAAATAATCAGCTTTTAGCAGGGAATATTATTTGTAGGTGAGGACTGGAATCTCATTTGCGAAATGAGGATGTATCTGGGAGCCTAGTAGGGAAAATATAACAGGAGGGTAGGTTTCTGAAGAAATTTATGAAAATATTTGGTATGAACGACATGAATTCAGTAGTAGGAACTGAGAGAGAATTTACGTATTATTCCCCATTGTACAATAACCTGACTATAGACTAGATGGAAAGTATATTTCACAAGAAAATGTACATTTAATTGAGAACTTTGGCACACATCCAATAACTGTTTCAGATCGCATGCCAGTAATTATTGAGATAAAAATGCAGGGTAATGAAGTAAAGATGAGACACTGGCATTTCCCCACTTACCTGTTAAAAAGAGAGAAATTTAAGGAATGTGTAGGGGAAATTATTAAAGCGTTATTAGTGAAGATAGAAACCATTCCAGAAGTTATCGCTAGTGTGTGGGATAACATGAAAGTGGAGTTTAAAAATAAGGTAGAAGTAAAAGAAAAAGAGATCTGATTAAGAAGTAACGAGAATTAGAGGGTCTGACAAAGGTTACATTATTATAAAATAAAGAGAATCTCCCGGAACAAGAAGAGGTGCATTTCTAGAGTGCTGAAGTGACAGTAAAGGAGTACCTGGATAATACACATTCATTTAGAAAAAAAATTTCTGTTAATCAACTATTTTGAGAACTCTAGAGCACAAAAACATTTGGCACAATGACTCAAGCAACAGAAAGTAGAAGGGATTGTTGCAAACTTAGTCTATAACAAGAAAAATAACCAGAGATCTATGGAGGTATTGGAGATATTTCAGAAATTTTATGAACGTTTGTATAAAGCAGAGAGTGGGAATATCAAGAAAAAGCACAAATATAAATATTTTAGAAGACTTAAATATGCCAAGATTAGATGTAGACCAGGCTCAAGATTTACAGTTAAGGCAGGAAGAGACCAGATAAAAATGGTGATGCATAGCCAGTCTGCAGGAAAGTCTCCAGGAAAAGATGGCGTTCTGGTGGATGTTTGGAAGCTAGGAGGGAAAAAGTAGCAAAGACCTGCAAAGTTTTGTTTAGGATTATTTTAAAAGGAGGGGAGGCACCAACATCCTGGAAAAAAGCTGTGGTGGCTGTAATACCTAAAGACGGTAAAGGCCATCAGATCCAGCTTCATATTGGCCCATTTCAGTAATGACCTATGATTATAGAGGTTTGCATCTATAATAGTTAAATGAATGGTGACAAAGGTGTTGACAAAATTGATGGATATCTATCAGTGTGTTTTTGTGAAGGAGGGCAAACATTTGACAATTTCAATAGAATGATGATCCAGAGGATGATGATCCAGAGGGGGGAAGCAGAATATAAAATAAATACTGCTGCTGTTGTTGGGTCTTGATGCAGAGAAAGCATTCGATAGAGTAAGCTGGGATTTTATGAGAAGGGCAATGGAAGCGTTTGCATTTGCTGATACAATAATAAGGTTAACTAGAAGACTATATGAAGGATCAGAGACAAAAATCATAGTGGGAAGGTTCCTCTTTGATAAGTTGTGCTTTAACATAGGAACCAGGCAGTGGTGTCCGCTTTCCTTTGTTATTCATATTTTATTTAGAACCATTGGGAAAGAAAGTAAGGGACTCAGAAATTCAAGGATATGGTTAGTATGTTGGTCAAGAAAAGTTGGCTTTATTTGAAGATATTTGTAACTGATGAGACCAGAAAAGGGCATCTCAGTGTTGCGGAACATTCTGAGAACATTTCAGTTTTTTTTGAGAATATAAAATTAATGAAAATAAAAGAAAGCCTATAGCTGTAAACTATATACCCACATGTGAATTGGTTCGGTAATGTTCATATTTATGGGGACATGATAAAATGAAGTGTTTAGGAGCATGGTTTAAAAAATGATTCTGTTATGGCAGTTAAGTATATGTGGGAAGAAACTAAAAAGATAATACAAAAACTGATAAACTGGAAACTATTGCCTATGGATAGCAAGATACAAGCAGTAAAAAAATTTAGTCCCTTTAGTTTTTTTATACACATATCATGCATGTTTTTATCAACCTGAGAAGTTGTGGATAGTAGTTAAAAAAAAAGAGTTGACAGGTTTTTCTGAGAGAAGAAAAGGGAAAGATTCAAATAGGATAAATTGATCCTCCCAATAGAACAAGGAGGTTTAGGATTACCTGATTTGAAGGAAAATTTTAGAGCAACACAGTTAAGGCTGCTATAAATAACACAAGCAGAAGGCTACAATTCAAAGTAGGGAAATTGGGGGGGGGGGGGATAATTCAAGAAATAAGGAAAGGGTTTAATTTTGGGTGCCGATTCTTAAGGAAAATAACAGTCATGCAGAATTTTATATTCATAAAGTAGCAGAAAGCATACTAAGAACTAAGCCAACATGGAAATTGAGAAAGGAGATGATGTTCGTGTTTCACTGTTGCAGTCATCACATTTGGGTTATCCCTGCCAGGGTAGCCCTCAGCTGACCCGAATACCAGAGACTTAGTATTTCTGCATCGGTTGCTGTCGCTTGAGGACTGACGTCAGGTCATCAGTGGTATAAAGTATGGCAGCCGACGCCATTACATCAGTCTTTCTTGCCATGGAGCCCGAAGCAGTTTGCATGAGTGCCGGTCGACCGCTACCTGAGTTTTTGTTTCTGAATCGAAGTTGAAGTCTTCTAAAGCTAAGTACCCCATTGGGGATCCTTTTTTCTTGCACTAACCGATGTCAGAAAAAGTTAATAATTGTCTCGCCTGTGGAAAACAAATACCACACCAAGACTTTCCACTCTTAGTGCGCCACTTGTGTAGGCCCAGATCACGACGTCCCCCATTGTTGCTTCTGTGCTTTGTTTAGTGCCAGAACTATCCATCGTCGGGGCCTTATTGTAGCCAGATATTTTCGTTTACAGTCCTCGAATTCTGATATGGCTTTGGTAAGCCATCCAACAGCAGATCTTCCAAAAAAAGTAAAGATAAAGCGGAGACAGACCGTACAGGTCCAAACCTGCCGATGACGCTTACGTTAAGCTAGTCTTCAGTCCTCCGGTACTCAGTGAGGCGCTTTCGCAGCCCCTGATGCCCACTTCACTTGATTTGCAGGCTGCTAAGACCCTTTCGGAGTCCGGTATGCCGCAAAACTCTTCTTCGTCTAAGGATCCTGCAGTCGTCTCTACTTTGGATGGGTCCGGAGTCGCAGAGCAGGCACCGGCTTCTGAGGAAGTCCTTCGCGCCATAGAATCTCAACACAAACCGACATCTTCTTTTGCGACTACCATTCTTTTGAAAACAGCCGAGTTCCTTAGGCGCAGTGTTCAAACCACATCCAAGAAACCGACTACCCACTCTTGGGCACCTGCTACCTTGCCTCAGTCTCATGCTTAACATGGTGGAAGACCTTATCATGCTGATCAGGGGAAGGCAAGCTACCCCCTCAAAAAGGAAAAGAGATCTGTCCCCAGTAGTTTTGTCTGAACAATAGTCAGATGAATCTGATGCATCTGACTATGAAGTCATGCAACCCCTCTCCACTTATGAGGATTCTGATGCAGAGGAATCCATTCCTTCAGCCTCTCCCCCAGAGGATTTTTCCTTTGGGGAAACCCTGCATACTTTAAGGGAGCATTTCCAATGGGAATGTCAGGACTACCCTCAGTCTAAAATGAGACTCAGAGAATTCCTAGATCACAGACCCTTGGCTATCCCCCCCAGTACTGGATGTGGTGAATGATGTTTTCCTTCAGTCCAGCCCGACTCCTGATGCCCTACCTCCTGCTCACAGAAAAACAGACTGGTACCAGCTTATTTGACACTAAGGCAGAAGAGGTCTTAAAAAAGATGGAATAAAATGCAAAATCTATGCAAACAGTTAAAGATTTCTTACAGGTCCAGCCCCCTAGGTTCAGCAGGCATTGTCCCTCCAAGCACTGATCCTTTCCTGCTCTGAGTAAACAGGACCAGCTTAGGCCTCGTGGAAACAGACCCCCCAGACAGCAGCCCCAGGGAATGCAGAGATCTAAGCAGTGGACTACCTCCACTTTAAAACCAGGGAGTTCTAAGCCACTCCCTTTTGGTAAGAATTCGCAGTGACTCACCTTCTCCCGACCTCCCCTCTGCCCACATTCACTTACCCATAGGAGGAAAACTGTCTTTTCACTCAAGCACCTGGGCCACCATTACCAAGGACCAGTGGGTTCTGAGCATTGTGTCTCAGGGATATAAATTCTCCTTCAACACCCTTCCAACCCCAAAAGAGTTCGCAAATCTACCACCAAATTAGTGGGCAGAGGCTCAAAAGCAAATCCATTCCCTGCTCTCTTTGAGGGCAGTAGAACACGTTCCTGCAGAAAAGATAAGCCAAGGCTTATACTCCAGACTTTTTCTGTATATAAGAGGGCACCTGTTGCCCCGTCCTCAATCTATCCATTCTAAACACCTTCCTGGTGATCCCAAAATTCAAAATGCTCACCCTTCAGCAGCTGCTACCCATGCTCTCCAATGACGCTTGGCTAGCCACCCTGGATCTAAAAGAGGCCTACCTCCACATTCCTATCGGGGAATCATGCAGGAAATATCTCCGCTTCACGGCAGGATCTCAACACTTTCAGTTGTCTGCGCTTCCCTTTGGCTTATCTACTGCTCCCAGAGTTTTCACAAAATGCCTGGCTGTGGCCATTGCCTTTTGCAGATGAAGAAATATTGAAATTTACCCCTACTTAGAAGACTGCCTTATTCAGGCAGACATCCAGGAAAAGCTGCTTAAGCACCTGGCCTTTGTAAAGACCCTACTAACCTCCCTAGGGTACACAGTCAGTGAAAAGAAATCAAAACAGGTGCCCACCCAAAGGATAATCTTCCTGGGAGCAAGTCTGGACACAGAATCCCAGATGGCATGCCTTACACCAGAGAAACAAATTTTCCTGACAGCCTACTTCTCTCAACTGGCCACCAGGCCCCAGCTTTCTGCAAGAAAAATCCTGCAAGCTCTGAGGTTCATGGCATCTTGCATTCCATATGCCAGACTGCATGTGAGGAAATTTCAGTGGTACCTAAAGAGCCTTTGGTGTCAACACTCTCAAGACCTGGAAACTCTTCTACCTATAATTCCTTGCCACAGAAAGGAATTTCTGTGGTGGGCAACAGCATGCTCTCACAACAAGGGCCTGCCCTTCTCCCCACACCCCGCCGCCCAGACCCTCACCACAGACTCATCAGACTACACTTGGGGTGCACACCTGGACGGCAGGTGCATACAGGGCCAATGGAGCCCACAGCAAGTCCCCCTGCACATCTGTCAAAAAAAGATGATGGCTGTGCAGCACGCCTTGATAACTTTCAAATCCCTTCTCTCTCCAGGGGTTCTCCTGATCAAAACAGACAACACTACTGTGATATGGTACATCAACAAGCAGGGACTCACTCCTACCCTCTATGCAGGCCAGCCATGACCCTTTGGCTCACATAGTCTTCTATGCAACTACACCTGTTAGCACAATACCTACCAGGCTCTCTCAAATCCCTGGCAGACCAATTAAGCAGACACCTTTTAGACCCACACGAGTGACAGCATAACAGAAGTATGTTCACCCTAATAACTCAGAAATAGGAAACCCCGAAGGTCGTCCTCTTTGTCTCCCACACCAGCCATCAGCTCAGCAAATTCTGCACCAGGGAGCATCACTGCATGGCTTGGAAAGTGGATGCCCTGTCCTTCCCCTGGGTCAACCTCTCAGTCTATGCCTTTCCTCCCTTACCTCTAATCCCCAGGGTACTGCTCAAAATAATGTAGGAAAAACCAAGGACCATTCTTATAGCTCCAGACTGGCCCCAACAACTCTGGTACCACTTGCTGTGCAGCCTGCTCTTGCTGCCTCCATGGCAACTTCCTCAAATTCCAAACCTCCTAACCCAGAGGAAAGGGGAATTCATGCATCCCCAATTGCAGACACTCAGTTTGTCAGCTTGGCTTATTCCCTAACCCCGAACCAATCTGCTATCCACAGTAAAAAGGTTCTGAATGTTATCCATGAGGCCAGAATGCCCTAGCACCAGAAAGTCTTATGCAGGTAAATGAAAAAGGTTCTGCACCTGGATCCAATATGGCACAGCCCTCCATCCCTCTCATCCTGGATTACTTAGCTGACCTACAACACAGTGATCTCTCTTTCTCCTCTCTAAAAATTCATGCCTCTGCTCTTTCTGCTCATTTTCCCACTGAGCAGCCCCTTTTCTCACACCCATTGATCAAACAGTTCCTCAGTGGGGCTAGCAACTTGAGGCCCCCAGAAGGGCACCAACACCAGCTTGGGACCTTAACTTTGTTTTGGAAAAGCTCACCCTGCTTCCTTTCAAACCAGCTTCTTCTGCAGAGCTAAAATTTCGCTCCTGGAAGACCGCATTTCTTCTGGCCATCAGTTCAGCCAGAAGAGTCTCTGAGCTGCAAGCACTCATGGCGGTGGAACTCTTAATCATCTTCCATGCAGACCTGGTATCCCCCAGAACTAACCCATCCTTCATGCCCAAGGTGGTGTCCAGTGTGGCTCTCAACCAATCCATTCACTTGCCCACCTTCTTTCCTGATCCTCAGAACAATGGGGAAAGTATTCTTCACTCTCTCTAGATGTGCACAAGACAGCTCAGATACTATCTGGACAGGACTAAATCCTTCAGAAAGTCTGATCAGTTGCTGGTTAGCTTTGCTACAGGGGCAAAAGGCAAAGCCATCTCCAAGCAAACCATTTCCAAATGGATAGCACACTGCATCCATTTCTTCTACAAGCAGCATGGTAAGCCTCTCCCCAAGGGGGTCAGGACACACTCCGCCAGAGCAGCCTCCACCTCTGCAGCTTTCTTCAGAGGAGTCTCCACCAGGGACATCCTGGAGGCTGCCACCTGGACATCTGTTCACACTTTTACCAAGCACTACCACCTGCCTATCTTCTCCAAATCTAGGGCAGGATTTGCCTCTGCAGTCTTCCAGGGCATCCTAGCCAGCCCCAAGCTTCCTTGATGGCCGCCACCCATTTCCTCAGCTTTGGGAATCTACCCAAATGTGATGACTGCAGCAGTGAAACATGAACATAGTACAGTTGTGTACACTTACCATAAATGTAGATGTTCGAGTGTATTCACTGTTGCAGTCCTGGTTTCCCTACCTCCATCCCCCTTTTTTCTCTTTCTCCTTTTGTTTCCATTCTTCCTAGTTCTCCTTTCCTTACAAGGGACATATTGGTATTTATTTTCCACTGGTGGGGTTCTTCCACCTGAACCTGGCCTCCTACTTTGGGGGCTCCTGACAGGTTAGGGCAAGAAAAACTGATGTAATGGTGTCGGCTGCCTTAATTTATACCACTGACGACCTGACGTCACTCCTCAAGCGACAGCAACCGATGCAGAAATACTAAGTTTCTGGTATTCGGGCTGGCCGAGGGCTATCCTGGCAGGGATAACCCAAATGTGATGTCTGCAACAGTGAATACACTTGAACATCTACATTTATGGTAAGTGTACACAGCTGTACTATTCTTCTGATAAGGATGACTGCAGTTAGAGGTACAGAGAATACGTAGGATGGGGCTGGCAAAGAACCAATTTATGCAGAGCAAATAGATGGGGAAAGGTAATAGAATGGGAAGAGGTCAAGAAGACATTTGGATTGCAGGCTAGAGATTTCCTTCCCTATTAGGGATTGATGTCTAAGTACAGACAAAGAGAAAGGGATAGGGGAATCTGAAATGAGAGGCTGACACTGGTTGAGTTTTTAATTTAGTCTAGAACAGAAGCTGCTGTTCAAAAGGGGATAAATTAACAGGGCATTTCAGTTATTGCACAATAACTATAGGAGTTGATCAGAGGAGGTCAGAAAAGATTAGGAAGAGATTAGGTAAGCAATTGACAAATAAATAATGGGAGGACATATGTACGTCTCCCAAAAATGTAACAAAATCTAGAAGATTTAGGATTTTTTCCTGGATGTGTATGTATAGATACTTATTGTACTCCAGGTAGACGCCAGAGAAATTTTCCTCGGGTAGATGGCGAATGTTGGAGGTATTATGGGGAAGAAAGAGGTACCTTGGAACGAGTTGGCAGACTTTAAAAATTCCCTACAGAGTAGTCTGTCAGGGAAACTTTGTGAGCGAGCAAAAGAGTGTAACTAAGGAATTTTTTTTAGCTGAATTGCCTGGATGTAGTAAGGCCTTGATAAGTTTAATTCTGGTGGATGCCAAAAAAGTAGGTACTAGAAAATGGAAATAAAAGTCTAAACTACCTTTTACTTGTAGTAGTGAATATTGTAACAGATAAATGAACAGGAAGTAGGATCTTTAGAAAAGGGTAGGGGTAAATTGCATAGGAAAAGTAGAAATTGTGGGAACACTACATGCAGAAAGATGCTTTAGAGGAATTGTAAAGTTTAATGGAAGGCAGAGATTAAACAAGTTATATAATGTTGGTTTGATTTTATGCTGTAGAACAATATATGTGATATATAATGTTTGTAAATGTGAACTTGTTAATATGGTTTGATTACTTTTATACAATTGTAAGTTTATTGTGTCACAAGTGAAAAATCAATAAGGGTGTTTATATATAATATATATGTAAATAAAGCCAACCTTGCCTCCATGCTTAGAAGATAGACGCTGTATCATTCTGATGGTCAGAAATGTTCATGTATGCATTTCCAGCTTTTCCAATGATTGTCAAATTGCTTCTAAAAATTCATGAAGAATTAGCAAAGATCATTGTAGTAATGTCATTTTGACCCAAGTAAAGTTGGTTCTCGCTTTTAATGTAATTGGCCAAGGTCAATTAATTTAAGCTTTCTCAGAGACTGTATTTGCTTACACAGCATCAGGGTCAATTTGTATACCCCATCTTAGAGCAACTGCAGCTGACAAGCCTGGCTGATTCTGCTTTGCTACCTTTTAAGCACTTATTCCCTGAAGATGTGCAGCAGTTATTGAAGGTGGCAAGAAAACCTGCAACTAGTAAATCTTACATATACAACTGAAAGAGGGTTTTCCAGGTGGTGCCTAGCCAGTAACAGAGGTCCAGAAAGGGTTTTGACCCCCCTCTGGTTTTGAAATGTTTGTGTAAGCTACATCGACATGGTTTGTCATATGCTTCTGTCATTGTGCATCTTCTGGCCATCTCATCTTGTCTGCCCATGCATCCCCCTCTTAATCTCTTTTTTGTTGTTAAACATTTTATGAAAAGAGTATTACATGTGAGACCCCCCCCCCCCTTCAAAAGCAAATTTCTCCTGTCTGGGATCTCAACTTTTTTCTTGAAAAATTGATCTTGACCTCTTTTGAACTTGCCTGTCAGTATGATTTATAGTTCATTACTTGGAAGACAGTTTTGCTCATTGCTCTGACATCTGCAAGGCCTAGTCTGTGAACTGCAAGCTCTCTTAATGGCCCAACCTTATCTGATTTTTCCGAAGGACAAGGTTGTCTCGCATACTCCATAATTCATGCCTAAAGTTTTCTGAATTTATCGTGAATCAAGCTATTAATCCACAAGTGCTCTATCCATAACCAAAAAAAAGTGAAAAAAGATTCTACATACATACCGTGGATGTGCAGAAGCAATTCCAGTTACTACCTTGACAAAACAAAGCCCTTTAGGAATGCTGAATAGCTGTTTGTCTCCTGTAAGGGGACTAAGAAAGGTCAACCTGTCTGTAAGCAAACTGTTGCATGATGGTTGTCCTCTGCTGTTTTCTGTTACTGCACCATGGTATCTCTTCCAAACAAAGTTAAGGCTCACTCAACTAAGACCTTATCCTCTTCAATGGCGTATTGGAAAGGGGTGGACTCTAGAAACATTCTAAAAGCAACAACTTGACCCTTTGTTCATACCTTCACAAAGCACTGCAGACTAGATTCCATTTCAAGATCCAGAGCAGACTTTGCTTGGACAATTCTCCAGGAATTCCTGCATCCTTATCCTTCCACCTTCCAGGTAAAATAAGCTTAGGGAATCTACCCAAAATACCACTGAGGAAGTAGGAAGGATATACATAGAGCAGTTGTTACATAAGTTCTACATACCTGTAACAGTATGTGTTTGAATTCCTCAGTGGCAGCACCCACCTGCCATCCCCCCGATTGTACATAGTTGCAATGGGTTTCAACCTCTTTTATCCATTTGGTTATTATTGGGTTTGTTTTTTATATGGTATTGTGATTGGTTGTGAATTTGCTCTTGCTAGATGATCATGGATTCAGGTATTTTCCTCTTCTTTGTGGAAGTGTAAAATGCTGAACAGTTCCTCCCTGTTACAGCTGAAGGCTTCCATCTCAGCTTATGCTCAGCCAATCAGTTGTCAAAGGAAGAGAGAGGGAGGGGAGTCTGACCTTCTGAAATCTGGCCACTACTAGGTTACCTTGCCCGATAACCAAAATCCCACTGAGGTAGTGTGGAATTTCAACATCTGTGCACAATTGTGCTTTTCATAGCCCACGTCGTGTTTATAAGGTGTAGATGAATCCCTGTGGGCATGTGTAATATGTTCATTGGCTCTTAGTTCATTACCCTTTCTGAATCACTTAATTTGCATGATGTGCTATTGAGAGGAACATGGTGATGGTTTCTACACGTTAATGTGTACATACCTGTGTAGCATAGGGACAGGGGAGATTGACTTTCCTAGCTAACGCCTTGCAAGTGTGCCTCATTAACAGTACTGGTCAATCAATGATGTGTTAAAGATGCGTGCTAATGAAAGTTGCATTTTGAAAGGGTATGTCATACTAGTCACACTTACAAATATTTTTTCTTAAACTCACAATGAAGTAAGACTGAACCTTGATGCATATTTGTTCACATATTCAGGCCAGACATCAAGCTTTCTGTTGGAGGGGGACCGGGTATTATTCACTAATGCAACAGTGACCATACTTGAACATCTGCAGTTATTTTAAGTTCCTAATGCAACTGTACTTTCATCCTGTCGCCAAGGAGGCAGACCAGAAAGGCTAATGCTAGGCAAGATGTCTCTGTTGTCATGTACTGGAATGGCAGGGATTTAAAGGGGTTTGACTCTTTCTGATAGCAGCGAAGAAATTTAGAAAGGACAGACATGGGCACCTAGAATCTGGTGACTGTATTGGAGGTGTTTGCTTAACTTGAATGATGGACAGGAACATAAGCTAACTTCCCATTATCCCTTTCCAAAGGGGTCAGGGCAAACAGGGTTAACCATAAGTATAAGCCACAAGAGGAGGGAAAACAAGACAGTGGCTTTCTGGATCCAGTGCAGCAAGACTTCGGTAAGACTTATGGGTCCATTAAGACTTCTCAGTCTCTGCACACCAGTTAACCGAGAATTAATGTTTTAGGCTTATTTTTTGAGCCTTTTCTCTTTCTTAAGGACTGTTTCCTTAAACTAAAATGTCTGAGGTCTGCCCCACCACCACCACCAAAAAAAAAGTAGCATGTATCATAATGAAGTCTTTGATTTGGACTACATGGCAGAATGCAAATTTACCGCAAGTAGTACAATGCTTGTAGAAGAATTTGTCTTCTGTAGGTACACCTGTTATATTTTTTTTCTGTGAATATTATAGATCTTGGAATTTGGCATCCACATAGTTAAAATTAAAACTTGGCAGTTAGTAAGTAAAATAATGTACCATTAAGAAAAAATGTTAGAATAAATGTTCCTTTTTAGTTATCGAGTTGTTCTGGAATTCACATATAAGGAGACAATGAAAAGCTTACAACTGATCTCTTCTTGAAATTGCTGCACTGCAGTAATTCATGGTCAAGGGAACAACCTAGGGGAACTTGGCTGAAAGTGAACCTGGTAGTGGTCAGGTTAAGACATCAACCAGGGGCACCTAATCCACAGTATGTCCATAATGATGTCACAGAGGTAATAACCTAAGCAACCCTGCTTCCCTTCATCATACAAACTAAATCTGTTACAGACATCATTGATTCCCAGAATGTTCATCATCTTTATCAAATTATCACATTTTAAGTAGCAGTATGATTTCTCATACATTGACAGAAAAGAAGTCAGACAATAGAGGATTCATTTGTTATCTTGCTGTGTACATACATATGTTCTGTTCAGTTTTGCAGTATTCTTTACACATGGTTTGTCTTCCATCCAACGACCAGACGTCTGGCCTGTATACAAAAGCTTATAGCCACTGCCAGTACGTGGAATGTCGAGTGGAGGCTCTGATGGCATCATCCTTAAAAGGACCATCCTCAGAACTTTTTCACTGCCATTCAGAAGGCTGACTCTTGCGTACGCTCTGCAGTCGGATTCCGCAAGTTGCTGTCACCTTTAGATAAGTACCCCATTGGAGATTCATTTTATTGTACTGCAATTTGCTGCTGTTCATGTCATACAGGAAGGGCAAGTGTAGATGTGGAAGGCAGATTCCACATAAAGATAGCCACGGCCTGCCTTTTTTACTTAATGCTTAGTAGCAATTACTGTTCCTGTTCCATTTGTCATGCCTTTGTGCCAAAGACTTTACATAGCCATCTTTCTGCCTTAAATCTCTGTCTTGAGAATCAGTGACTTAAACATCTCACTAGAGACACTATGGAAGGTGCTGTGGGCCTTTCGGCAGAGCCGAGTTTGAAGAGGAAGATGAGTAAGCAAAAACCTGAAACCTCTTTGGCTGTGTCGACTACCTGTGATGTCCCCCTTGAGGTTGGTGAAGACCCAGTGCTGTGTTTGGAGGTTTGATCCGCTTCTTTGGTGGATACCTCTGGGAAAGCCACCAAGGGTTCGGATCCTAGCACTTCCATGGCAATGCAGACATCCGCACTGGACGACATGGGGGAACTACAAAGTGTTCTGCTGGAGGACTCCGTTCCTGCCGTTCCAACTAGGAATCCTTCTCTGTCTATTACGATGTTAGGCCTACTTCAGGTAACTCCTCTTTGTTTCCTCATACTGAAAGACACATTAAGAAAAAAACAAAAGACCAAACATCTGAATGTCCCTTCCTCCCCTCAGTCTGATTGTGATGCCTTTTCCCAGGGTCTTAAGGCCTCGATGGCTTTGAAGCCTCCCCCTTCCTCTCTCCCTCTTCCTGCCTTCACTTCTTCTCCTGTGCAGGCTGCTGTACCTCAGGATTCCTCCTCTGATGAAGACTCCCTTGTGTACTTCACCCAGATTACTTCCCCTCTGGAATATGGGAGTCCCCAGTTGGAAAACTTTCCTTGGGAGAAACCATTAATAAGATGGAGTTCTTCAAATGGGATTGTCCCCAGACTTCTGAGGAACAAAAGGGTTATTGTCAACTGCTTCAAATGGAGGTTCCCACACCCTCTGAAGTTCCTCCAGTCCTTCCTGCTTTTCTGGACACTTTTACTTCTTTCTCCAAAACACCTGACTCCCAGGAGGCCTGAAAGATTTTATAAAGTAACCAGATGACTGCAAGTTTCTTTACAACTGTCCCTCTGCTGATCAGCTGTGGTCTCCATTGTTTCTGATTAATCTTCTCACTTGTCTCCTTCTGCCAGGCTTCTTCCTTCTGATAAGGAAAGAAAAATCCTTGAGAGACTGGGTAAGAAGGTATATACTTCTTCTATTTTAGCTATTGGAGCTATTAATTACCAGACACATATGTCTAGATATTCTTTGGCTTTGCTTTCTCAGGCTTCTCCAGCTTTGGCTCAGTTACCAGACTCTGAGATTAAGTCACAGGTTCTTTCACTTTTGGCTGCGTCTTCATCAGGTAGTTAGACATTCCATGAAGTTCAGCTATGGTGCTGTAGAGGCATCCTCCAGGGCTGCTGCTTAGGAGGCATACTTGGTTAAGGCTTCAGTCATTGCCTGATGACATAAAAGCAAAGTTACTTGATGCTCCTCTAGATAAGTCTGCTCTTTTTGGTTTGGCAGTTGCAGAACTCTTTAAAGCTCTACAAGAAAAAGGAAAGGAACTTCAGGGCTTACGACACTTGTTTGTTTCGCCAGTTCCCAAATTCCTTAGGAATTTCCCTGCCAAAACATCCTTTGTTAGGAGACCCCCTCAGTCCAAAACTACTGCTCCTCCTACCCAGCAGCCCTTTCTGGCCAGGCCCAGTTCTCTTGTGACAGCCAATCCTCTCTTCCAAGTCATACACGTCTTTCTCTTTGCCTGTCTCTTTCCTTTCCAACCTGGGCAAAGATCAGTCAGGACCCCTGGGTTCTTTCCATCACCCAAAAAGGTTACTTTATGACTTGGAAGACTCTCCCTTCTTTCATGGGAATTGCTCAGCCCCCTTCCTGTCAACTTCATCCGTTTCCTCAGCTCTTATCTCAGCTACTTTCTCAAGGCACTATTCAGCCTGTACTTCTGCATCAGAGAGGAAGGGGTTTTACTCCAGAATGTTTCTGGTGGCAATAAAGGGTGGTCCTTGGAGACCAAGTCTAGATCTCTTCCACTTAAACAGTTTCCTGGTAGTGCCTTCTTTCCAGATGCTGTCACTTCTGATTTCTCCTCAATGTTTCATGGCTTCCCTAGATCTCAAAGATGCTTACCTGCTTATCCTCATTCACCCTCAGTACAGGAAATTCTTGCTTTTCTCTGTTGATTCTTTGCACTTTCAGTTTCCTGCCTTGCCTTTTGGTCTTTCCACTGCCCGAAGGGTTTTCACAAAGTGCTTGGCCCCCGATCATTGCTTTCCTGAGGGTCCACAGGGCTCAAGTTTATTCTTATCTAGATGATCTTTTTCTGGCCAACATTTCGGATCAGTTGTCTCAAAACCTTGTGGAGGCCATTCATCTCCTTCAGGGCCTAGGATTCACAATAAATTTCAAAAAATCCAGTCTGACTCCATCTCAGGATCACATCTTCTTAGGGTGCAGGTTCAGGACAGATCTGAGTATGGTTTTCTGGCTTCCAGACAAGTTTCTCTCTCTTACATCTTTCATGGAAAGCCTTCTGCCTCTTCCTTCTATCCTGGCAAGGGACTTTCTGAAACTTTTTGGATTAATGGCTTCCATGATTCCCATGCTGCCTTTGGCAAAGCTTCATATGAGAAAATGTCAATGGTTTCTAAAGATAACCTGGTCTCAACATGCTCACCCTTTAGATGTCCTGGTTCCTCTTCCCTGCTTGAAAGCAGAACTCCACTGGTAGATTCAACAACTGTCTCTGAATCCAGGCCTTCCTATTCTCTAACCCCAGCCTTCTCAACAGATGTCCACACATGCCTCAGACATAGGTTGTGGGGCAGCCTTTGCTTCCAGGAAGCTTCAGGGTCTTTGGTCTCCACCTCAGCAGAGGACGTACATCAACATCTTTCACCCTCTTTTCCTACCAGGTCCTCTGAAGATTGTTACAGACAATACCACCATCCTCAGGTACATAAACAAGCAGGAGGAGACCAAATCTTGCCTTCTTTGCAGGTTAACCCTCAAGGTGGGGGAATTGGCTGTCCAGTACAAAGTAACCCTTCAAGCTGTTTACCTACTCTCGGTTCAAAACTCTGTGGTGGACACATTAAGCAGATCCATGACACAATCCCACAAATGGATGCTTCAAATGGATGTGTTCCTGGATCTAGTTCACCGATGGGGTACTGCACCTCTGGACCTCTTTGCCTCCCCTCAAAATAAACAACTTCTCTTTTGTGCCAGGGTCCCACATCAGTGGCCTGGAAGGTGGATACCCTATCTTTCTCATGGAAGAGGATGTTTCTTTATGGATTTCCCCCCTTCCCCTCTAATTCAAAAAGTCTTGCTGAAAATTCAGCAGGACAGACCAAAAATCTTGTTGCTGACTCCCTTTTGGCCAAGATAGCATTGATTCCCTCTCCTTCTGCAGTTAGCCAAGGGTCATCACCATAAGTTGCCTCACTGGTTAGACTTAGTCACGCAAGGCAAGGGATCCTTGATTCATTCACATCTGCCAACACTACAATTAATTAACCTTGTTTGAGTGATCAATTTCTGATCCCTTTCAGGCACCTTTTTTCTCAGAACATGCTTAGGGTTGTGCAGAAGGCCAGGAAACTCAATACTAGGAAGTCTTACATTTCCAAATGGAAAAAAAAATGTTCTGTCTGGTGCCTCAAAAGAAGTCTAGATCCACTATCTGTGGACATTCCAATTGTACTTTCTTACTTGTGTGAATTGCACAATAGTGGCTTGTCATATTCCTCAGTGAAAGTCCACGGTTTTGCTTGTCTGACATTAACTTCTCCTTTAGCCTCCAGATTGGAAGTTAAATTTTTTTTCTTAAAGGTGTCCTCCACATCAAATCTTCCAGGAAACAATTGCCTCCTCCTTGGGAACATAACTATGTTTTGGAGAAGAGAACTCTGGCTCCTGTTGAGCCTGTGGCCTCATCTCCTTTGAAGTTTTGCACTTGGGAAAACAGTTCTTCTGGTAGCTTTAACTTCTGCTTTGAGGGTTTCTGAGATTCAGGCCTTGATGGCATCTCTTCCTTTCTTAGTTGTCCACAAGGACAGGGTGTCTTTGAGAACTAATCCTTCTTTTATGCCTAAAGTGGTGAATGACTTGTCTCTTAATCAGTCTATCCAATTGCCCACCTTTTCCCTTCTCAGTCCTCCAGTGAGAAGATTTTGCATACCTTAGATGTACACAGCCAACTCAGATTTTACCTTGACAAGACAAAAGCTATAAGGAAGTCAGATCAGCTCTGTGTATCTTTTCATCCCAGGGCTCTGGGTTTACCTGTTTCTAAACAAACTATTTCATCTTGGATTTTTAAGGCTATTGCATTTTGTTTTGTTTTTCGTAGAAAATCACTGCCTTCTTCTGTCAGAGCCCATTCCACCAGATTGGATGCTTCATCAGAGGCTTTCTTTAAAAGCCTGGATACTAATTCAATTTTGGAGGCTGCTACTTGGTCTTCAGTCTGTACTTTTACCAAACATTACAAGTTGGACACTATCTCTAGCTCCAGGGCAGGTTTTACTAGAGATCTTCTGCATGGATTTGTGACAAATTCTTCCTCACATTCTTATTTTGCTTTTTTCTCCTCTCTAGGTTCCCACTAAGCTTTGGCACTCTCTCATGTGTAAAGAAGACTGTAACATTGAATCGAAAGATATAGAGTAATTGTGTAAAATCTTACCATAACCATAGATGTCCTTCTCTTCTGTGTTTCAGTATTCTATCCCTCTTGCCTTCCCCTGCAACTTGTCCCTTCCTAGGATGACTCCTTGTTTCCCTTAGGACTGTTGTTCCTCATGGGCTTCCTTGTTCTAAGGATGGTACGTGCAGACGTCCTTAGGTGGCTGATGCTGTCGGAGCCTATGTGCAATGTCCCACATACTGGCAGTAACTATAAGCTTTTGTATACACGCCAGACGTTGGGACATTGGGTGGAAGACAACCCATGTGTAAAGAGTACTCCAACATAGAAGAGAGGGTGAGCTATGGTTATGGTAAGATGTTACACAACTATTTTCTTTTAAACAATTTTCTTTCACTCCAGCATTACATAAATTGCTCAATTCCTGCATTTTCCTAAACCTCACTCCTCTTTCTAGGGATTATTCTGCTTGTATTTTTCCAGCAGATTTCATTTATTAGTAGGAAATTTGATCATTTCTCTCTACAAATCCTGTGTGCTTTACAATCATCATTACTTCCATTTCAGTTGGATTACATTTTTATTTTAGTTTTCTAGTAATTCCTTTTTGGATTCCAGTAGCATTGCAGTTGACTATTAATATGTTTAGGCGGATTCACTTTAGAACATTGAAAGCCCATAACATTGAAATTCAAAAGAGAGACCAAAATTTTGAAAATTAAAAACACTGAAAACTCAAAATATTGAATCACGTAACATTGAAAATTCATAGGAAACCAACATTTAATATATGCCAGCACAGCTACATACAGAAACAAATAAAAAACAAGCCATATTACACTTCTCCAACTATAAGGAGTTGGACAACCCCCCTGCACACCCTGCTACTTAAATATATCAACTCCGAATTCACACTACACAGAACACAACAGCAAACATACCATTCCAGGCTTCATGACTGCCCATTTAAATTGTAAAAAAACTATTCTCAACCTTCGCTTAGAAACAATACTTCACTGTTAACATATTATACATTATTATATAACTCTGAGATACTTACTGGAGTTTCATAGGTAACCTCAGTCATGTTCCCTTCTTACTTGTTATACTATAACATAACACATCTTAGTGTAGTGTAGTGGGATCTCGGAGATCATATATTTAAGTAGCAGGGGGTGTGCGGGGCACAGCCCCTGACATGAGGGGTGCATGGGAGCTTGCCCTCCTGCTTACAGTTGAAAAAGTGTAATATGGTTTATTTTTTGTTTCTGTATGTAGTTGTGCTTGAATATAGTACATGCTTTTTCAGTGTTAAGGGCTTCAGTATTTTGAATTGTCAGTGTTTTGAATTTTCAAGATTTTGGTTTCAATGTTTTGAATTTCAGTGATGTTCATCGTGTTACACTGCTGCAGTCATTACACTTGGGTTATCCTGCCATCAGGCGGTTCCCCAGTTGGCCTGAGTTCCAAAGTCTTGGTCCAGCATTGGTTGCTGTCGCCTCCTCCCTGATGTCAGTGTGACAGGTGTATATAAGATGCAACCGATGCCATTTTCTTCACTCTTTCTTGTCACTCGGTGCCCAAAGCAAAAGCAGTTCGCAAGTGCCAGTCAGCCGACTCCTGAGATTTTCATTCCGAATCCAGAACCGAAGTCTTCTACAAAGCTAAGTACCCCGTTGGGGAAACTTTTTCTTGCCTCAGACCGATGTCAGTAAAAGTTAATAACTGTATTTCTTGTGGGAAGCAAATACCTCATAAGGATTTCCATTCCTGTTGTATCCCATGCCTAGGCCCAGACCACGACATCACTGGTTGTCGGTTTTGTGCTAGGTTTAACAAGCGCACTGTTAAACATCGGTTTGATTTTGCCCGACATTATTTTGGCAGAAAATTCAATTACACCATGCCGTCGGAACTTCTGACGATCGGAATACATAAAAAGCGCAAAGACCAAGGACAGGCATTCGAGGCTCAAAACTGACAATGAGGCCTCTTCTAGGCCGGTCGCTGGTTCTCCGGTTTTCAGCGAGGCGCCTTCGCAGCCCCTGACGACCACTTCCACAGAACCACAGACCACCTCCGACTTCCACGTGGAGCTGGCTGGGCCTTCGGACGCACAAGTTTTTCAGCCTACCGAAACTAACCCTACAGAGGGAACCGAAGTAGCTGAGCAATCCACAGCTTCAGAGGGTGTTTTCAGACCTACCCAGTTAACCGTTAAACCCTCTGCTAAGTCTAAGCCCCCCTAAAAACAAAGAAACAGATACAGCATTCTCCAGGACAGGCCTCCATGCCTAAGAAACAAATGCTCAAAATGGCCGAAGACCTAATCACCCATCCCCCACCTGATAAAAGGCCCAGACAGGATGCAGACTATGAATCTTCCAACCAGGTGTCCATTTCTTGAGATTCATCTTCAGACCTAGGATATTCTTTACCCCCTTATGAGGATTCTGATGCTGAGTAATCAATTTCATCAGTCTCTCCGCCTGAGGACTACTCCTTTGGGGAGACTTTACATACCATGAGGGAGCATTTCCATTGGGAAGGCCAGGATTACTCAGAATCCAAGAAAAGGCTCAGAGACTTCCTTTTATTACCTCAACACAGACCCCTTGCAATTCCGCCAGTGTTAGATATTGTGGATGATGTGTATACTGAATCCAGCTTAAATCCTAACTACTTGCCTCCAGCCCCAGTTAAACCTGATAGATACTACAGAGTCCCTGACTCTCACAAATTTCTGTATAAAAGCCCTGTTGCTGACCCTGAAACTATTTCTCAGGGACCCAAAGGGATTAAGGCCTCATCAACAAAAAACCCAGTTCCCTCTGACAGAGATTCCAGAGCATTAGACAAATGGGGAAAGAAAGTATGTATGTCTGCAACTTTAGCAATGAGATCTTTAAATTGCCAGTTTCACATGCTAAAATATCAGCAATTTTTGATGTCTCAGTTGAAACAAAAGATGCTTCCAGATTTATATCCTCCTAATTTTAAAGAAATGCAGGATTTATTGCATGCAGCTGAACAAATGGGAAAACATACTTTGCAATGTGGTTTTGATTCCTTAGAGGCCTCCTGTAGAGCAGCAGTTACAGGCTCTGTCATTAGAAGACATGCTTGGTTAAAAGAACATACGTTACCAGATCATGTTAAGGCAAAATTATTGGATGCACCTTTGCAGCGTGATGTGTTGTTTGGAGTTAAGGCAGAGAAGGTATTAAAGAAGATGGAGGATTAGGCAAAATCTATGCAAACGGTGGAGGATTTCTTATAGGTTCAGCCTCCTCGTTTTAGCAGAAATTGGCCAACAAAGAATTGGTCCTTTCCAGTCTCAGACAGACCTCAAAGGGGCAGATACAGACGTCCAAGAGGTAGAGGTCAAACACAAGGTCCTTACAGGCCTCGACAGTGGGGTACACCAGGCCAGAAAGAAGGGGAAGACAGGCCCCAACCATATAAAAAGCAGCCTCAATGACTTCCCACTACAGCTGCCAAACAGCTCTCTCTTGGCAGCT
Source organism: Protopterus annectens (assembly GCF_019279795.1). Taxonomy (NCBI): domain Eukaryota; kingdom Metazoa; phylum Chordata; order Ceratodontiformes; family Protopteridae; genus Protopterus; species Protopterus annectens. Next base: position 1,715,609,737 of record NC_056739.1, on the reverse strand, counting down.
CTCTTAGGAGGAAAACTGGCACTTTTCTATCACAATTGGCATTGCATCACCAAAGACAAATGGGTTCTCAACATTGTATCTCAAGGTTACAGGCTCCACTTTCGCACTCTGCCAAGGTTAAAAGGAATGCCAAATCTGCCACCAAATCAATGAGCAGAGGCTCAAAAACAAATTACAGCACTCATGGACATGAGAGCTATTCAAAAGGTACCACCAAAGGAGCAAGGACAAGGATTTTACTCGAGGCTCTTTCTGGTTCCCAGAAAGGACAAAGCCTGGAGACCCATTCTGGATCTTTCTTCTCTAAACATTTACCTGGATGTTCCAAAATTCAAAATGTTGACACTACAGCAGCTTCTTCCCATGCTGGGCAAGAAAGCTTGGCTCGTGACTTTGGACCTCAAGGAGGCATACCTGCATGTCCCTATCAGACAAAATTGCAGAAGATACCTCAGATTCGTAGCTGGTTCAATGCACTATCAATTCTCTGCACTGCCCTTTGGCTTATCTACTGCGCCCAGGGTCTTCACAAAGTGCCTGGCACCAGTAATTGTATTTTTCAGACAAAAAGGAATTCAAATTTATCCTTACCTGGACGACTGCCTGATTCAAGCAGAGAGCAAGAACATTCTTCTAAAGCATCTGGCGTTCGTAAACAAAGTTAAGTTTCCTGTGTACACAGTAAACGAAAAGAAATCAAAACTAGTGCCCTCACAAGAGATAATATTCCTGGGTGCCAGCTTGAACACAACGGCCCAGATGGCTTATCTCACGCCAGACAAGCAAGGACAACTGACTCAATACTTTCAATTGATGGCAACAAAGACCCAACTCCCTGAGAGAAAAATTCTGCAGGCCTTGAGCTACATGGCATCTTGCATACTACTAATTCCATATGCCAGACTGCATATGAGAAAACTACAATGATACCAAAAGAGTGTATGGTCTCAACACTGTCAAAGTTTGGAAACAGTTATACCACTAATTCCTTGCCTTCAACAGGAGTTTCGATGGTGGGCTCAAGCTTGTCACCTCAACAAGGGACAGCCTTTTATTCAACCCACAGCCAGGCAAACACTAACAACAGATGCATTGGATTACGCCTGGGGAGCACACATGGCAGGAAAATGTATTCAGGGCAAGTGGCCCGCAGAGCAAAGGCATCTTCACATCAATCAAAAAGAGATGCTAGCAGTACAAAATGCCCTTATAGCTTTCAAGGACCTGCTGCATCCAGGTCAACTACTATTAAAGACGGACACCACAGTTATGTGGTACATAAACAAGGGGGCACACACTCCTACCCCCTCTGCAGACAAGCCATGACCTTGTGGAACACAGCTCTAGACTACCAAGTTCATCTGCAATCACAATTCCTGCCAGGAAAAAAAAACACACTGGCAGACGACCTAAGCAGAAACATCATGGATCCCCACGAATGGGAATTGAATCCACAAATATTCAGAATGATAACACAAAAATGGTGGAGCCCGGACATAGATCTGTTTGCATCCCCAACGAACTGCCAGCTACAGAAATTCTGCACAAGGAGTTACCATCCACAAGCATGGAAAGTGGATGCCCTCTCATTCAGCTGGAAAAACCTGCAAGTATACGCTTTCCCACCTTTACCTCTCCTTCCAAAGGTACTCATAAAAGCCAGGCAAGAAGAGCCAAAGATGATCCTGATTGCACCAGACTGGCCACGCCAGCACTGGTACCCAATCTTAAAGAACTTAGCACAAGAAGCACCTTGTATTTTGCCTGAAATCCCACATTTGCTGACACAGCACAACAATCAGATACTTCACAGCCAGCTAAAGACCTTAAACCTAACTGCATGAAAAATTCCATAGTCAAGTAAGCAATGCCTCTCTTCAAAGCTGTTATGGATGTCATTCTGGAGGCCAGAAGGCCTAGTACCAGGAAAGCCTATTCGGATAAATGGAAACGATTCTGTGCCTGGAACCAGACGCACAGCCTTGACCCTCTTGTCCCAAACATTCCTCAAATACTTCAATATTTAACTGACAATGCTGTACAAGGGCCTCTCCTTCTCATCCATCAAGATCCACGCCTCTGCCATTTCTACTCATTACAACACGGATCTACCAATTATCTCTAATCCTTTGCTCAAACAGTACCTCAGAGGGGCTAAAAACATAAGACCGCCCCGTAGAGCACCTACTCCAACTTGGGACTTCAACTTTGTTTTGGAAAAATTAACTTTACCACCTTTTGAGCCAGCTAACACAGCAGAATTAAAATATATCTCTTGGAAAACTGCTCTGCTACTGGCAATAACATCAGCATGAAGAGTTTCAGAATTACAGGCACTAATGGCAGTGGAACCTTTCCTCATTTTCCACCAGGACTGGGTGTCTTTAAGAACTAACCCTACGTTTATGCCAAAGGTGGTATCAAGTGTGGCTCTTAACCAAACTATTCACTTGCCAACTTTTTATCCAAAATCACAGAACAAAGGGGAGAGACTACTACATTCTTTGGACATTCACAGACAGTTAAGCTTCTACTTGGACAAGACCAAAGCTTTCAGAAAATCTGAGCAATTATTGGTAGCATATGCTGCAGGAGCACAGGGAAAAGCCATTTCAAAACAGACTATTTCAAAATGGATAGGACATTGCATACGTTTCTGCTATACACACCATGGGAAACCTGTACCTAGCAGCATTAGATCTCACTCCACCAGGGCAACAGCCACTTCAACTGCCTACCTCAGAGGAGTACCTACCAAGGATATTTTGGAAGCAGCAACATGGAGTTCTGTGCATACCTTCACCAAGCATTACCATTTGCCTTTATACTCCAAATCTAGAGCTGGCTTCGCCACTGCTGTGCTGCAAGGCCTTATAGCCACCCCTAATGCCTTATAGAACCAGCCACCCTACCTCAGCTTTGGGATTCCACCCAAGTGTAATGACTGCAGCAGTGTAACATGATGAACATAGTACAGTTTTGTACCTACCATAAATGTAGATGTTAGAGTGTAAACACTGCTGCAGTCCAGGTTACCCTCCCGCCTTCCCCTCTTACTTGCTGGTAGTACCTATGTCTTCTACACTTTACTACCTATGGGGAGTATTTGCTGGTAACTGAAAATTGTTGTTTACTTTTCTTTTGTATACTTTACTAGCAATTTGAATTCCTTACCTATTTGGGGGCACCTGACATCTGGGGCAAGAAAAACTGAAGAAAATGGCATCTGCTGCATCTTATATACCCCTGTCGCACTGACGTCAGGGAGGAGGCAACAGCAACCGACGCCGGACCAAGACTTTGGAACTCTGGCCGACTGGGGAACCCAAATGTAATGACTGTAGCAGTGTTTACACTCTAACATCTACATTTATGGTAGGTACAAAACTGTACTTTATGGGCTTTCAGTGTTCTAAAGTGAATCCGTTTAGGCAATTCAGATCTTGTATCCAAGCTGAAAAAATTCCTTTGTTACTACCATTTGTCCTCAACATTTTTAATTTACTACTACCAGGAGAATTTGTAAATTCCACCGACTTGTTACATTCTCAAAATACATGGCCCAATTTCTTCTCTCTATCCTATTATCTCCAACATTTTATGTTTACTTAAGGAAAAATCCACCAAATTTTACTTTGGGTACAAAAACCCATAGAAGCACTTCCATGCAAAAAACTGGACTTAGTTGCATATTTGGAAGTCCTCCAGATTTATTTTCATTATTCGTTTATATTTTGCCTTAGTCTTTTCTAACCTCCTTTGATTGATTCCTGCAGTTGCCATGCAGTATGTTACATGCCCCACTAATTTCCCTCTTTTCAACAGCATCAACTATTCTAGACTCGACTAACATCTCTTATGAAACCTGGTGTTTTAATTAGCACTTCCCTATCCATTTTCTTGCCTGTATTCTTATAAATCCTTGATAGGAAAGTCATTCTCTAACCTGCAGTTAAAGCTGCTTATACTCATTCCACGTTATTACCTTTCCCTCATGGGTTATTTGCTCCCAATACCTTGGTTCATTTGTTCATTTTTTTGAGTAAATTCGGTCTTCCTTCACTCACATACTTTCTCTGCCCCTACTTTCAGACAGCCCCAATAGTTAAAAAAAAATCTCCTTTTTCCTTCACTGTAGTGGTTAGTTCTTTAAATACTTTTTGTCACTTTATGAATATAATATTCTATGTGGTTATTTTTATTTTCCTTAAGGAGTGACATCCAAAATCCTAGCCTTAGTGGGACTTCCAAGATGGCTGCACATTGAGTAACAGCTTTATTCTGGCTCTCCCAGTGTGAAAATAGAAACTTAGCAGAGAAAGCCAGTGTACCTAGATTTTTGGGTAAATTTCAGTACCTGGCTAGTAAGTGCACTTCTTGGATGCCAGGAAAAAAGAAGTACAGAAGACCTGAAGGAAAATCAGCTACAGCTGGTGATGAAAAAACCCTGACTGGGAAAAAGTACTGTAGTTAGCAAAAAGCAGTACAAGATGATGTTCGTGTTTCACTGTTGCAGTCATTGCATTTGGGTAATCTGCTGGCAGGTTAACCTCAGTCGGCCTGAATAACAAAGTCTTGGGTCCTGCGTAGGTTGCTGTCTCCTCTTCCATGCCGTCAGGTCATCAGGGGTATAAAACATGCAGCCAATGCCATTTTAATCAGTCTTTCTTGCCGCACGGTGCCGGAAGCAGAAGCAGTTCACAAGTGCTGGTCAGCCGACTCCCGAAATTTTCGTTTGAGTTTCAGAACCGAAGTCTTCAACCAAAAGCTTAAGTACCCCATTGGGAAAACTTTTTCTTGCTCCTTACCAATGTCAGTAAAAATTAATAATTGTATTACTTGTGGGAAGCCAAATACCTCATAAGGATTTTCATTTGTACTGTATTCCTTGCCTAGGCCCTGACCACAACGTGCCTTGCTGTCAGTTTTGTGCCAAATTTAACCAACGCACTATTACCCGTCAGTATATTTTATACTTTGGCTCAAGATTTAACTATCCTGAAATGTCATCGGTTAGCAATCCGACTATCGGAATTCACAAAAAACACAAAGAAAAAGAGACAGACCATCAAGGTCCAAAACCGACGACGAAGCTTCTCCTAAGCCAGTCGCCGGTTTGCCGGTACTCAGTGAGGCGCTTTCGCAACCCCTGATGCCTGCTACTTGTGATTCGCATGCCTTTACCGAGACCCATTTGGAGTCTGGTATGCCGCAAGATTCTTCAAGTATTGAACCTGTGGATGCCTCTCCCTTGGATGGGTCCAGAGCCACCATGCAGGCACCGGCTTCTGAGGGTGTTTTTAGGCCTAAAGATTTGTATATTAAACCAACGCCATCATCAAAAACAAGGCCAAAACCAACTTCTATGTCTAAAAAACCGACGCATGAGCCACGTGTTCAGGCCTCTGTCTAAAAAAACGAATGATCAAAATGGCTGAGGATTTAATTACCTTGATAAGGGGTTCCCAACCCCCTCCTGCTAAGAGGCCTAGGCAAGGCACTGATTATCAATCTTCAGATCAGGTTTCCATTTCTTCTGATCCCTCTTCTGATCAGGAATTTTCTATTCCCCCTTATGAGTACTCTGATGCAGAAGAATCCATCCCTTCTGCTTCTCCTCCTGAGGATATTTCTTTTGGAGAAACTTTGCATACCTTAAGGGTACATTTTCATTGGGAGAGTCAGGATTTTTCAGAATCCAAAAAGAGGCTTAGGGATTTTCTTCTTCCTCAGCATAGCCTTTGGCTATACCTCCTGTTTTAGACATTGTTGATGTTTTCTCAGACTCCAGCATGGCTCCTGATTCCCTGCATCCCGGCTCCAAGTAAGCCAGACAGATATTACAGGGTTCCCGACTCCCACAAGTTTCTTTTCAAAAATCCTACTGCTGACCCTGAAACAATTTCTCAGGGTCCCAAGGGTGTTAAGGCTTCTACTGCTAAAAATCCTACCCCTTCTGATAGAGACTCCAGAGCGCTGGATAGATGGGGTAAGAAGGTTTACATGTCTGCAACCCTGGCAATCAGGGCTTTAAACTGTCAATTTCATATGCTTAAATATCAACAGCATGTTATGGGCTTACTTAAACAGAAAATTATGTTGATTTCTGATTGTGTGGAAAATAGAGTTACAGGATTTATTGCATTCAGCTGAACAAGTTGGAAAGCATACTCTGCAATGTGTTTTTGATTCCTTGGAGGCCTCTTGTAGGGCCGCCGTAACTGGATCTGTGATAAGAAGGCATGCTTGGCTCAAGGAGCAAAATCTGCCTGATCATGTTAAGGCTAAATTGTTGGATGCTCCTTTACAACAGGACAGTCTATTTGGTAATAAGGCAGAAGTTTTGAAAAAGATGGAAGACCAAGCTAAATCTATGCAAACTGTAAAAGATTTCTTGCAAGTGCAGCCACCCAGGTTTAGTAGGCACTGGCCTACTAAGAACTGGTCTTTTCCAGTGCCCAACAGAGCTGCTCAGGTCAAACCCAGACACTCCATCTCCAGGTTTCAGTCACAGGGAACTTACAAAACAAAACAATGGGGTGCCTCCACCTCCAAATCTGGAAGTAGCAACGTACCCCAGTCTCATTGACTTTCCTCTGCCATCTCCAAGCACTTACCTTTTGGCAGCCGCTTTGTGGGGAAAACTAGCACTTCATGCTCAAAATTGGCATCTAATTACCCAGGACAAGTGGGTCTTAAATATAGTATCCCAGGGATACAGATTTCATTTCCACACCTTGCCAATTCCAAACAGATGGCCAGATCTTCCTCCAAATCAGTGGGAAGAGGCCCAGAAACAAGTCAGGTCCCTCATGGATATGGGGGCTATTCAACCAGTACCAGAAAAGGAAAAAGGGCAAGGTTTTTATTCAAGACTTTTCCTGGTACCCAGAAAAGACAAATCATGATGTCCAATTCTGGACTTATCCATTCTAAATACCTTCCTGAACATTCCAAAATTCAAGATGCTGACTCTACAACAATTACTGCCTATGCTAGGCAAGGATGCCTGGTTTATCTAGACTTAAAAGAGGCTTACCTGCATGTCCCAGTCAGGGAGTCTTGCAGAAGATACCTCCGCTTCAAAGCAGGCTATTTGCATTACCAGTTCTCTGCACTGCCCTTTGGCTTATCTACTGTGCCCAGTGTCTTCACAAAGTGCCTGACACCAGTGATTGTATTTTGCAGACAAAGAAACATTCAAATTTATCCTCGTCTGGACGATTGTCTAATTCAGGCAGAAAACAAGGGCACTCTTCTACAACATCTGGCGTTTGTAAAAAGGCTCCTGACATGCCTAGGGTACACCATAAATGAAAAGAAATCAAAACTGGTACCCTCTCAAATAATTACATTCCTGGTTGCAAGCTTGAATACAACTGCCCAGATGGCTTACCTCACGCCAGACAAACAAATTCAATTGATAACATAATTCAAACAAGTGGCCACAAAAACCCAGCTATCTGCAAGACAAATTCTGCAGGCTTTGGAGTTCGTGGCTTCTTGCATTCTACTAATTCCATATGCAAGACTGCATATGAGGAAACTTCACTGGTACCTAAAAAGCTTATGGAGTCAGCATTGTCACAGCCTGGAAACAATGATTCCACTCATTCCTTTCCTGCAACAGGAGTTCCTATGGTGGCCAGAGACCTGTCACCAAAACAAGGGACTGTCATTCATTCTACCCCCTGCCACCCAAACCCTGACTACAGTCGCATCGGACTATGCTTGGGGGGGGCCCATCTGGCATTGAGACGCATTCAGTGCAAATGGAGCCTAAATCAAATGCACCTACATATCAACCAGAAATGCTAGCTGTACAGAATGCTCCGACAGCCTTCACGGACTTCTTTCATCCAGGACAACTTCTGATAAAGACAGACAACACCACAGTTATGTGGTACATAAACAAGCAGGGGGGTACCCACTCCTACCCTCTTTGCAGACTAGCCATGGCCTTGTGGAGCACAGCCTTGACTTACCAAATACATCTACAAGCTCAATTCCTGCCAGGAAAGCAAAATACTCTGGCAGACAAACTTAGCAGAAATCTTATGGACCCACACGAATGGAGGCTAGATCCACATATCTTCAGCATGTTGACACGAAAATGGGGGAGCCCAGACATAGTTTTGGGAAGAGGCAAAAAGATCTATCAGACAAGTTCTGTACAACCCTTCGGGTTGGGAGGGTGGCCTAATGGTTAAGGTGTTTGCCTTATAAACACAAGGTGCAGGGTTCGAGTCTCAGAAGGGATAATTGGCTAGGCTTAAAATGGCTCGCAAGAGCAGTTAGCCTAGTACTAGTCTATGAACCTATGAACCTATGAACAAAAAAGCTTGGAAAGTGGGATGCTCTGTCCTTCAACTGGAAAAACCCATCAGTCTATGCCTTTCCCCCTCTGCCTCTGCTCTCCAAGGTTTTACTAAAAGTCAGACAGGAAAAACAAAAAATGATTCTTATTGCTCCAGACTGGCCTTGCCAACACTGGTACTCGCTTCTATGGAATATGTCACACCTTCCTGCCTCAGACTCCTCATCTATTGTCTCAGCAGAACTGTCAAATTCTGCACACTCAGCTCCAAACTCTGATTCTTGCAGCATGGCTAATCAACTAATTTCACCAGTCACATCGCGTAGTAAACATGTGATGGATATCGTTTTGGAGGCTAGAAGGCCTAGTACTAGAAAATCTTATGCTGATAAATGGAAAAGATTCTGTGCCTGGAACCAAGCACAAAGAACAAACACAGCAATGCCCAAGCCCAATATTCCTCAGATTCTGCAATATTTAACTGAGATGCTTCACAAGGGCCTATCTTTTTCTTCTGTAAAAATCCATACCTTTGCCATCTCGGCTCATTACAACACAGCGCCTCCTCTCTTTACTCATCCCCTGCTAAAGCAGTATCTCAGAGGTGCCAAATATTTGAGACCTCCCAGGAGAGCACAAACACCTGCATGGGACCTCAATTTTGTACTGAGAAAACTCACCCTACCTCCTTTTGAATCAGCTGCTACTGCAGACATAAAATTTCTTTCTTGGAAGACGGCCTTTCTTTTAGCAGTCACTTCAGCTAGAAGGATTTCAGAACTACAGGCTCTCATGGCAGTGGAGCCTTTCATTATCTTTTATCCGGACAGGGTGGCCCTCAGGACCAATCCATCTATTATGCCTAAGGTGGTATCTAGTGTGGCTCTTAATCAGACCATTCATCTGCCAACTTTTTTCCCAAATCCGCAGAACAAGGGGGAGCGGATTCTGCATTCATTGGATGTACACAAACAACTAAGATTCTACTTAAACAGGACAAAATCTCTAAGAAAGTCTGAACAACTACTGGTGGCATTTGCTGCAGGGACAGAGGGGAAGGCTATTTCAAAGCAGACTTTCAAAATGGATAAGCCATTGTATATGTTTCTGCTACATGCACCATGGTAAACCTGTCCCCAAGGGGATCTGATCCCATTACACCAGGGCTGCATCTACTTCTGCAGCTTTTCTCAGAGGGGTTCCTACCAGAGACATTCTAGAAGCTGCTACTTAGAGCTCAGTTCATATGTTCACCAAACATCACCATTTTACCTCTCTTTTCTAAATCCAGGGCAGGCTTTGCCACTGCTGTCCTGCAGGGCCTTATAGCTGCTCCTAATGCTGTATAATTCCATCCTCCCATCCATAGCTTTGGGATTCTACCCAAATGTAATGACTGCAACAGTGAAACATGAAGAACATAGTAGAGTTGTGTACACTTACCATAAATGTAGATGTTCGAGTGTATTCACTGTTGCAGTCCGGGTTACCCACCCGACAGCCCCCTTTTTCTCTTATTATACCTCTTCTTTCCTTACTATGCTCAAAAGCCTTTTCGGTGTATTTGCTTTTAGTTGGAGGTAAATTTTTGTGTCCTAAATTGCATGCATATATATATTTATATATATATATATATATATATATATATATATATATATATTTTTTTTTTAATGCTCTCAATTTGGGGGGCATCCGACATCTGGGGCAAGAAAAACTGATTAAAATAGCATTGGCTGCATGTTTTATACCCTTGATAACCTGACTTCATGGAAGAGGAGACAGCAACCGACACAGGACCCAAGCCTTTGTTATTCAGGCCAGCTGAGGGCACCCTGCCAGCAGATTACCCAAATGTAGTGACTGCAACAGTGAATACACTTGAACATCTACATTTATGGTAAGTGTACACAATTGTACTTTCCTGATATTATTTCTAGTTCTAGTAACCTAGAGAAAAGTATAAGACAACTGCACACAGACCTGATTAAAATAAATGAAACATTGATGAAGTATTTCAACTTAAACAATAAAAGTCTGGAAAAAAATGTAAGAAGCTTTAAACAGATATTCAGATAAGGTGATAAAACTGCAAAACTCACAGGTCAAAATGAAGAAAAGGTTGGTTGAATATGAGACTGCACAAGAAGAGGGGTTTCAAAAATAGTAAAATTAGAGAGAGCACATAGGAAAAACTTGAGATTTTCTACTGTACACAAGAAGCTAGAAGGAAGAGACTGTGTTAATTATATAAAAACACAAATAAGCAGCTGGACTGGTATTCCACAACAGGCATTGATAATTGAAATGACACATCATGTGTATGCTGTAAACCTGGCTATGAGAATACAACCTAGACCTTTAATAGTAAATATGCAATCTTACCAGCAGAAGGAGTTGATTCTGACAAAAATGGGCAGAAAGACAAAACACTAAAAGTGGGAGACAACTGACTTCTTGTGGAGAATGATTACTCGTACAACAGGCAGAAGAGGAGTAAATTTATTCCATTACTCAGGGAGTGTGAGGATGCCAGGCATTAGATCCAAACTGCTGTACCCAGCTGTCTTCAAAATGTTTTCTCTGGAGAAACAAAATAATTTTTGATTAAGTACATGCTAAGGAGGAATAATTTGTCCAAAAAGTGAGCTGTGAAACAGGAGATTCAGCTTCTTGTTCTGGTGGTAATAAAGACCACACTGAGAGTGTGCCAGAGAAAGCTTTTCCAGTGTTTCAGCGGGAAATGCTTGAGAGAGAGGAAAAAAGCACAATAGTTGACTAGAAGAATCAAGAGTACATTGTAAATGAAGCAGAGATGGGGTTTGGGAGGTAGAGATTAAGAGGAATAGAACAAGAAAATCTGGAAGTTATTAGACTTTCTTGGACATTTTTAAACTTGTAGGGGACTCTAAAGCATAAGCCCTACTTCATGTCATTAACATTTGCAGAATAAAATCTGTAACTTGGAAACTGACAAATGTTGAATTACAAAGCAGTAATATTTATGAAATATGACAAAACAAGAAAATATGGAAGTATTGGACTTCGTTAAACGTGTTAGAGGACCATAAAGTATATGCCTTACATCATGTCATTAATGTTCTGAAAAATACACAGTTGAGGGGGAGAGGCGAGAGAAAGTTAACCTGTAAGAAAACAATTTTTTTATTAATAGTACTATTTAAAATGTGAATGATTTTCTTTGTATGTTATAAAGTTTTGCAGTTATTTTAATGTAATGGGGATACTAATGTAAATAGATGCTCCTGATTTTCTTTTTTTTTTCTTCCTTCTCTTTTTTTCTCCTTGTTCACTTTTAAGAACTGTAAGCACTGCAATTTAAAATAAATCTGATTAAGAGTATGACAAAAAAAAAATTGTGTGATTTTTCTCATTCTTGCATAGGGAAATGACTGGGTTAAAGCCATTAGCTTAATCTAGTAACAAGTTTTAAAGGAAAGCAAGTAAATGAAAAAGAATATTGAATATTATAAGGCTTTTTCTTCTAGTAAACAGTTTTGTGTCTGGTTCTCATGTCTCTAGCACACAGTCTGATAAAGAGAAATGGGTTGGAGAAAATGTTTTCTGAAAGCATACAAGTGTTTTCACAGCTTAGAGAGCTATAAAGAGAAGACAAAACCAGACAACACTTACTAGAACCACAGGCTATACTATGCGTATTAGCATGGGATAGCCGATGTCCTTCAAGGATGCATCTGCAGTCCTTACATATGGGTTGTCCTGCCTCAGGCAGCCCCTCGGTTGGCCGGATTCCAAAGTCTGGGTCCAGCGTCGGCTGATGTCGCCTCCATCCTGACGTCAGAGCGCCTGGGATATAAAAGCATCAGCCGACGCCATCTTCCCCAGTCTTTCTTGCCGCGCAGTGCCCGAAGCAGAAGCAGTTCGCAAGTGCCAGTCAGCCAGCTCCTGAGATTTCAGCTAACCGAAGACTTCAAAAAGCTAAGTACCCCGTTGGGGACTCTTTCTTGCCTCAGCCGATGTCAGATCAAACGGTTAAAGTTAATAATTGTTTATCTTGTGGGAAACAAATACCTCATAAGGATTTCCACTCTTACTGCCTACCCTGCCTAGGCCCAGACCACGACGTATCGGCCTGTGCAGCCTGTGCCTCTTTCAATAGACGCACTCTTAGGCATTGGGCGGAGTTCGCAGAGGAATTTTTGGGGGAAAAATACTGTTACACTATGCCGTCGAAGCTTCCGACTCCTCACTTACCCAAAAAACGGAAGGACAAGGACCGACGCACGTGATCTGTGGTTTCGGCCGAAACCACGCCCAGGTCTACCGCGAGTGTTTCGGTCTCTGCCAAAACCGAATCCTCGGTGCTTCCGACCGACGAAACTGCACAACCGACAATCTCGGCCCCGGAGGCCACCTCTGAGTCGGTTATAGAATTTCCTACTGAAACCGGTGCTCTGGAAATATCCGACACCATTTCTCTAGATAAGACTACTCCAGCACGTGGGGCAGCCAGGCCTCCTGTATCCATGTCCATTAAGGCATTTACACGTGCTAAAGCTGCTAAACAGCCAAAATCTTTCCCTCCCAAGACTATTCCTCAGGGATCCACTACCGGTTCACAGATTTTAAGTTTAGCCGAGGACCTTATCTCCCTAATTAGGGGCTCTCAGCCACATCCGGACAGGGGCTCTCAACCTCCTCAAGACAAAAGGCCCAGGGTTGAGCAGACAGATCCCCAGTCTTCTGATGAGGCCTCAGATGACTCTGCCCTATCAGACTACCAGGAGGAGGCCTTTATGGCCTACGAGGATTCTGATGCAGAGGAATCTATACCCTCGGCCTCCCCTCCTGAAGAGTTGTCCTTTGGGGAGACCCTCCACTCCATGAGAGAGCATTTCAAATGGCAGGGCCAGGAATTGTCTGACTCCAGGAAGAGATTAAGAACCTTTTTGCATTTACCTCAACATAGACCTTTGGCTATTCCTCCGGTTTTAAATGTCATCGATGATGTGTACTCTGAGTCTAGTATTTCCCCTGACCGCCTTCCTCCGGCTCCTGTCAAACCCGATAGATACTACAGGGTCCCGGACTCGCATCTTTTCCTTTACAAGGGCCACTCTGCTGACCCAGAAACTATTTCCCAGGGCCCTAAAGGGGTTGCAACCACCACTACTAAAAACCCACTCCCTTCTGAAAGGGAGTCCAGGGCTTTAGAGAGATGGGGTAAAAAGGTGTTTACTTCTTCCACTCTTTCTATGAGGGCATTAAATTGTCAATTCCATATGATACAGTACCAAGAGTATTTATTAGATGAATTGCATAAAAAACTTTCTTCACCTGAACCCCTAGATCGCAAGACACTTCAGGATCTGGTACATAACTCCCAGCAGGTTAGCAACCATTTCTTGCAGTGTGGTTATGATGCATTGGAAGCTTCATGTAGGTCAGCAATGACAGTTGCAGTCATACGTAGACATGCTTGGCTGAAGAAACAAACACTGCCAGATCATGTTAAAGCAAAGCTTCTGGATGCTCCGCTGGAAAAACAAAGGTTATTTGGCTCCACGGCTCAAGAGGTCTTAAAGAAATTTGAGGAAAAGGCTAGATCAGTACAAACAGTCAAAGATTTCCTACAGGTCCAGCCACCAAGATTCAGCAGAAATTGGCCTTCTAAGAATTGGTCCTTTCTGGACACAGACAGATTTCCAAGAGGCAGAAACAGGCGTGCCAGAGGTAGAGGGCAAGCTCGAGGTTCCTACAGTGGACGTCAATGGCAGCCTCCAAACCAGAGAGGTACTACAGGGCCTACAACTACTACACAAGGACCATCTCAATGACTTGACTATGACCCCGCCAACCAGGGCTCAATTGGAAGCACCTTTGGGCGGAAAGCTATCTTTATTCTCAAAAAATTGGCACAGCATTACAAAGGACAAATGGATACTGCAAATAATAGACAAAGGATACAGATTCCATTTTCATACATTACCAAAAAGACAAGGCATGCCAAACCTGCCACCAAACTAAAGGGCAGAGGCTTTCAAACAAATTTCCAAGCTACTTCAAATGAGGGCAATAGAAAGGGTTCCTCTCTCAGTACAAGGCCAAGGATTTTATTCCAGGCTATTCCTTGTTCCAAGAAAAGAAAAGCAATGGAGACCAATACTGGACTTGTCCGCACTGAATACTTACCTCATCGTGCCAAAATTCAAGATGCTGACCTTACAGCAACTCCTTCCCGTGCTGGGCAAGGGGTCCTGGCTGGTAGCTGTAGACCTCAAGGAGGCATACCTGCATGTCCCTATCTGACAAAGTTGCAGAAGACACCTCAGATTTCTTGCAGGTTCAGAGCATTATCAATTCTCAGCATTGCCATTTGTCTTATCTACTGTGCCCAGAGTATTCACGAAATGCCTGGCATCAGTAGTTGCACATTGCAGACTTCAGGGGATTCAAATTTACCCATACCTGGACGACTGCCTCATACAAGCGGACAGCCAGCAAACACTGGTAGAACACTTAAACTATGTCATCCGACTACTACAGGCCTTGGGATACACAGTCAACATTCAGAAATCAAGACTTGTTCCATCCCAACGAATAATTTTCCTGGGTGCAAAACTGGATACAAACACCCAGATGGCTTTCCTCACAGAAGAAAAACAAGCACAACTACCGGATTATTTCAGAAATCTGACAACACAAACCCAGTTAACTGCAAGGAAAATCCTGCAGGCCCTGGGATTCATGGCATCTTGCATTCTTCTGATTCCACAAGCAAGGCTGCATATGAGGAAACTACAATGGTACCTAAGGAGTCTATGGTCTCAGCACAGTCACAGTCTAGAAACTTTGATCCCCCTCATTCCTTGCCTTCAAAAGGAATTCCTCTGGTGGGCAAAAGCAAGCCATTCAAACATGGGCCTGCCTTTCAGCAAGCCACATATCAGCCAAACCATTACAACGGATGCCTCAGACCATGGATGGGGAGCTCACATGGAAGGCAGATGCATTCAAGGGCAATGAACACAAAAGGAATTGCATCTGCACATCAACCAAAAGGAAATGCTGGCAGTGATACATTCCATCGAGCACTTCAAGCTCTTCCTGCACCAAGGTCACCTGTTAAAGACAGACAATACCACAGTTATGTGGTACATAATCAAGCAAGGGGGTACCCATTCATGCCCTCTTTGCAGGCTGGCGATGAATCTGTGGGACCTTTCCCTGAAACTCAATATAGAACTACAATCCCAGTTCGTACCAGGAAAAGACAATGTTCTGGTGGACAGCCTGAGCAGAAACATCATGGATCCACACGAATGGATGTTGCACCCAGATATATTTCTCCAGATAACACATGCATGGGGAACGCCGGACATAGATCTTTTTGCCTCCTACCACAACCATCAACTGAGGAAATTCTGCACAAGGACATACCATCCTCAAGCATGGAAAGTGGATGCCCTCTCATTCAACTTGAATACTCTAACAGTATATGCATTCCCACCTCTTCCATTAATGACCAAGGTCTTACTGAAGATCAGGATAGAGCAGCCAAAAGTAATCCTGATAGCCCCGGACTGGCCAAGACAACACTGGTACCCACTGTTAAGGAGCATGTCACGCACAAAACCTTGGCCTCTACCACAATGGCCACTTCTTCTGACACAGCACAATTACAAGACTCTGCACTCCAGTCTAAAAACCTTGCAGCTGACAGCCTGGAGAATACCTTGACTCCTCGCCAGGATAAACTATCCAAGAGGGTACAGGATATCATCATGGAAGCCCGGCGGCCTTCTACAAGAAAAGCATATTCAGCAAAATGGAAAAGATTTCGTACCTGGAACACCGCAAAGGGTCAAGATCCGACAATCATGAGCATTCCGCATATTCTAGAATACTTGGCTGAAATGCTCCATAATGGCCTTTCTTATTCCTCCATAAAGATCCATGCTTCAGCAATTTCAGCAGAGTACAACACTGACCCACCTGTATTCTCTCATCCTCTGCTAAGTTTCTAAGAGGGATAAAAAACATCAACCCTCCAAGGAAACCACCAGTGCCTACATGGGACCTTAACTTCATGTTGGAAAAATTAACTCTTCCTCCCTTTGAACCAGCAGCATCTTCAGAACTACAATTCCTGTCTTGGAAGACTGCCTTCCTCCTGGCCATAACCTCAGCGAGAAGCGTATCTGAGTTGCAGGCCCTCATGGCAGTTCAGCCATTTCTCATTTTTCATCAGGACAGAGTCTCTTTGAGAACCAATCCTTCATTCATGCCGAAGGTGGTATCCAGGGTTTCACTGAACCAAGCTATTCACCTGCCTACCTTCTTTCCAAATTCACAAAATAAAGGAGAAAAACTTCTGCATACTTTGGACATCCACAGACAGTTGCGATATTACTTGGACAGAACTAAGACTTGCAGAAAAACTGACCAACTCTTTGTAGCATATGCTGCTGGTGTACAAGTTAAAGCAATTTCCAAACAGACAGTTTCAAAATGGATAGGAAATTGCATTCGGTTCTGTTACTCCTTTCATGGAAAAGCTGTGCCAGTTAACATTAGGCCTCATTCCACCAGAGCAACAGCTACCTCCACAGCCTTCTTAAGAGGGATGGCTACAAAGGACATTTTAGAAGCTGCTACATGGAGCTCCGTGCATACATTTTCCAAGCATTACAATTTGCCCTTATATTCCAGATCCAGAGCAGGCTTTGCTACTGCAGTCCTGCAGGGCATGTTAGCTACACCATCCTTTTCTTAGGTCCTACCTCCTCCAGCTTGGCTATGGTATTCTACCCATATGTAAGGACTGCAGATGCATCCTTGAAGGACATAGTACAGTTTTGTACCTACCGTAAATGTAGATGCCCGATAGGTATGCATCTGCAGTCAGGAATTCCCTCCCTCCTACCCCTCTGTGGTATATTTTGGATACCTATCCCTCTTTTTAGCTAGCTGGGGTTATCTTTTATGGTGCATTTGTTTTTTATTGCTGTGCATGTTTGGAATTTTTCATTTCTCCAAATTTAGCCTTACTTAGAGGGCAACTGGCATCTGGGGCAAGAAAAACTGAGGAAGATGGCGTCGGCTGACGCTTTTATATCCCAGGCGCTCTGACATCGTGATGGAGGCGACATCAGCCAACGCTGGACCCAGACTTTGGAATCCGGCCGACCGAGGGGCTGCCTGAGGCAGGACAACCCATATGTAAGGACTACAGATGCATACCTATCGGACATCTACATTTATGGTAGGTACAAAACTGTACTTTCTTTTAGGTTAGGTGGAGCCTTTGTGTGTGCGGCTGTCAGTTTGGAACGTTTGTTCCTATTTGGAGGGTAAAACTTGAGCATTTGAAGATGTACGTAGTTTTGTGTGTTATTATTAAGTTTATAGGTAGGTACTAGGCTATCTGCCAAGGGCCTAAGTAAGCCTAGCCAACAATGTTCCCTATTGTTACGCCACCCAGGAAAGTTATTTTCCTGTGCCCTATGGAGCAGAGCCACAGAAGTGATCCCTGGGGTGTATTTCCTATTTCCCATCCAATCATCAAGATTTCTCTGGAAGAGTGCTAATGAACTTTGCTTGACATAGATGGGTAGCTTGTTCCAGAGTATGGAAAGTCTCTGGCACAGGAATGTATCACTTCAGCATGTCCTGTTTATTGTGGTGACAAAGTTTAGGTTCCTAAAGCGTGTAGCTCAGAGGGATTGGGATTTCTTTAGGTGTAGCATGTCCAACAGCTCTGGGTTTGACATAGCATTATATGTTAGGCAGAGATCACCTTGGAGTAGGCAATATGCTATAGAGTAAAGCTGGAGTTTTTTGAGATGGTCAGTGTAGGGTATCTGAGGCCAGTAATCCTGTGAGGTACTTCTGTGGCCTTTCCAGCTGCTGCAGATGTCCTGTGAGGTACATTCCAAAAGGGGCGTTGTACTCTATAATGGGTCTAATGAATGTCGAGTAGAGGGGAACAATGACCTTTTTTCCTGGATGAGAGAACCCTTTTGTGACGAGGTGTGCCACGTAGAAGGATTTCCTGACTACTGTGGCGATGTGATTATCAAAGGAGAGACTACTGTCCACCTGGGTCACAAGTTCTCTAATCACACATTCGGCCTTAAGTAGAGTGCCGCCTATGTGGTTAGTTCATGGGTACAGGGTACCAAAGAGGATGACAATGCACTTTATAGCATTGAGCTTGAGGTCATGGCTATGACACCTGGCATCTGTCTCAGTGAGGCCCTTCGTAGGATGTCCACATCATTTGGGGACTCTGCTATGGCTCCTGGTTCGCAGTCATCTGCGAACTTCATTAGCCAAAGGCCTTCTGTGTTAGCCTGAACTTCAGAGAAGTAGATACCAAACAGGAGAGGTCCCAGGACTGAACCCTGTGGTACTCCACTTGTCACTGGTTTGAAGTCAGATTTGGAGTCTACAACTTTTACAATGTGGGTTCTGTCAGTGAGTCAGTTGGCAACCCATCTTGTAATGTAGGGATTTATACCTAGTGGAGTGAGTTTAGCTATAATTCCAGAATGGGGGGTGGTGTCGAAAGCCTTGGAGAGGTCAAGATTGGCTGTGTAAACCAACTTACCCTCATCTCCGGCTTTAGTGACTGCCTCAAAGACGTTGATCAGGTTCAGAAGGCATGATCTGTCTTTCACAAACCCGAACTGGGTGTGGTCCAGAGTTCGTTGGTTACCAATGTTTTGTTTATGAGTTCTATGATGATATGTTCCATGGCCTTACAGACTAGGCTTGTCAGGCTAATAGGGCGATAGTTCGCAGGATCAGTGGTGGCTCCCCCTTTGTGGAGTGGGATAACTGTTGCTGTGTGGCATTCAGTGGGCACAAAGCCTGATGTGAGACTGTGATTGAACATGGTGCTTAGATGGGGATCCAGTTTATGAAGTTCATGTAAAACGCAGCCTGGGATGTTGTCCAGTCCCATGGATGCTATGTTTTTGGCTTTAGAGAGTGCATCTTTTACCTGCGTAGTTGTGATTACAGGGACTCTGCATTCTTCCTGTATAGCTGTGGGCCCTTTAGGGGGTGAGAGGGGGGTAAAGTTAGCATTGAACCGGTCTGCCAGGATGTTGGCAATATCAGTTGGTTCTGTAACTCAGAGCAGATTTGGGTGTTGCCATTGAGATTCTTGACATAGCTATAGAATGCTTTGTGGTTATCCCTAGAATCAGTGGCAATTTTGTTTTCATAGCTAGCTTTGGAGGATCTTATAAGGGATCTCGGCTTCTTACTGAGGCTGACCAGTGAGCTTCTCCACTCATGGGATTTTACTCTCTTTTGTAACGGTGTATTCCTTCTATTGTAGAGTTTGTTTATGGCAAGGGTCCACCAGATTGGCTTCCTTTATTTGGAGGATAGCATCTTGGTTCTGTTTGGGATAGCACAATCCATGAACTCGTGTAAGTGCTTATAGAGTGCATTTGTGTAGGATTCAGCAGTCGTAACTGTATTGTCCATCTGCATGGGTGTCATGAAGTTCGCCACTTCTGTCTTAAGAAGCATGAAGTTGGCTTTGGAGAAATTTTTTACTGTGGTTTCCTTAATGGGGGTTGGGAGCAGGATGTGGATATCTAGCGAAATTAGCTTATGGTTGGATCTGACCAACAAGGAGTTGACTTCAGGTGTGGGACACCAGTCATTCGTGTTGGTAATGACTAGGTCTAGGATATAGTTGCCTCTGGTGTGGGTGTGGATAAGTTGATCCAGGGCATTGGAATTTATGAATTCCAGAAAGCGTTAAGCGAAGGAGTTGGTACATGAGTAGTTTTCCCAGTTAATGGTGGGGTGGTTGAAATCACCAATTATTAGGGTGTTTGGTTGAACCCTAATATTTTCCAGTATATCAAGAAAAGAGTAGTGGGAATCCTGGGGCATGGTGGGTAATCTGTACAAGCTACAATTTGGATTGCAGTTTTGCCCGGAGTTAGTTGCACTTGGATAAACTCAGATGAATTATGCTAAGCATCCAGCCTGGAGGTGTGGATATCCTTAATAAATATGGACACACCTCCGCCTTTGGTGTTTCGGTCCAGGTTAGATGGCCGAAAAGTTTGGTATGAGTTATAGCCTGGTAATGCAGGGGTGCTGTCTGGAGCCTTGAACCAGGTCTCAAGTCACTGCACAGATACCAGTGTTCTCCATTTTAAGGAGTGCCTCAAGGGAGTGCATTTTGAGATTTAGACTTCTAGCATTGAGTAGCATTACCCTCAGTTTTTGCTTGCCTGTTCCCGTTATGGTGGTAAAGTTGTCATTTGAACCTTGCCTAAAAAAGGCACTATAAGGGCGGCAAGAGCTTTAGCCAGTATCCGGAATCCCAGGGGTGGCAGGTGCAGGCCATCTCTGGCTAAGCATCGTAGTTTGTCAACATGTCGTCCCAGACAGACATACTGGATCCCCTTAGAATGACACCAGAAGCTTAGCCAATTGTTAAAGTCCATCATTTTGTCTTTCTACTGCGGTATCATTCTGGGCGATGGCAGGATGCTACTTGGGGCTATGGTCATATCTGCATGGGCTACAAGATCAGAGAGCTCTTCCATATCTCTTTTCATATAGTCCAGGGAGGTATGTCTCCAGTCATTCACACCAACATGGACAATGACATGGTCATATTTGTACTTGTTGTGGAGTGACCTGAGTGCGTGGGTTATGTGGCGGATCCTGGCACCCAACAGGCAGCTGACAGTAACCTTCTCCTTGTTTAGCCTGGTGAGTGGGACATCAGTGTGCCTGACTATAGAGTCACCTATGATTAGTGTGTTGGGTATGTTGTTTTGCCTTATGGGCTGTGGTTGAGTGGCACACTGAGTCTGTGTGCTATGTGTCATTTGGGTTGTGTTGAGGGGTAGAGGTTGCTTGCGTTACTGCTTTGGAGGTCTCTGTTGCTTGAGCAGATTATTATTGAGAGCCTCAGTGAATATTTTTGTGTTTCTGTGTGTGGTTTTTGGAGGTGTAGGTTTAGTGAGACGATGTGTGGTGTGGTGCAAATATTTACCTTCTCTTTTTGACTGTCAAGTTCAGTCTTGGTTGGAGAGAGCTTTACCTTCAGTTTGGCTAGATAAGTGCATCTCTTACAGGTTGTAGTGTTGGGTTGTAGGAGGAGAGGGTTGTCATCAGATAGACAGGGGAGAACACTGGGAGCTGACTCTTGGACATGCATGAATAAAAAACTGTTTTCCTCTAGACAAGTGAGGAAAGTGAGTACAAGACATGTTTTTCTCTAAGCAAGTGAGGAAAGTAAGTACAAAAACTGTTTTCCTCTAGGTAATGAGGAAGGTTGAGTGCTGTAGTAATTTATAGCTTATTTAGTGCTTACAATAAGTTCTGAACTGAACTGGTGTTGAGCACGAATAAGCAAATTCAAGTGCTAAAACTAAGGATCTGTATCTCAACTAGACTAGTTACAGGAAAGAAACAGGTGCAAATGCAGGCTTTTAAATCAGAAAGTTGAGAGAGATGGCCAAATTGCCCAATCGGCCAATAACTACAATTTCTGGGCCAGAAACCACTCCTTATGTGGTAGATAGGTTACCTAGTGCTTACCACTCCCACTGATAAGCTAGCAGGCTTCCCTCCAACACAGAAAGGTTTGAGGGCCTCAGGAGCTTACAAACAGTCGTGGAGTTTAATAAGTTTAATAGAATTTAGGGGGTTATCAGGTGTGTGTGTGTTTATTTTTATTTGAGGGCTTTCAGTAAAACAAAACATTCTTTAAGATGTGACATAGACACAAATGGAGATGACAAGAAACAACTGTATAAAAGATTATCCTGCCAAACAGTACATGCATGTAACACAAAAATGGAACTAGACATTTAACAAAAAATCTGTCTTACATAAAGGATGAAAGTGAAAAAACACTGGCAAGATGAGTAGAAAAAAACTAAGAACGCCACTCAGACACGCTGGTAACTGGTGAAAAGCTTCTTCTTTATTGCATTCTGGTACCTCAGCCTTCGCCTTCTCAAGGAATACATTTAACTTATGTTTCACCACGCCTTTTATATCATTAACTTAATATATTAATGTCAATCAAACACTCCATCAAACAATTAAACAATCAACCAATCAGCCAACCCATTTCTTTACTTTTTCAAAATAAGAATCTTGAACCTTGCAACAAAGTAATGAAACTATGAATAGCATGAAGACATATATATGTTGAAATATATAAAATACATAAAAAGCATATTCTTTCTCTTTACTATATTGTAATGAATGACATTAATTTCATTTATACTTAATGCATCTCATGTCACTTATGGACAAATGACTGTGCAAGATAGGATATTCTTTTTTCTTTTAGTTGTATCACTTATTAAATATATCATAAATAGCATGAATCACATTTGTGCAATATATCCCCCTACACAAAAATTTTTTCAAATAATTTTCATGAATGCATGTTACATTATGTGCAAATTAACATCACCTTACCTTATAATTGCAAAAATACAAAAATATATACCTTTTACAAATAACTTATGTTGATCAAAATGTACTGATATGTTTGCTTTGTTAAATAAAAACTGTCTTACATAACCATCGTTTTTACCTTGGCAAAATTTACATATCTAAATTCATACCATTAGGAGCAAGAGTTTTGAAATTCAAGATAAACTTGGACTCCATTTCTAATAATTTCTTATTAAATCCAGTGTCCCCTTCTGTGTTAGTTGGCCTTCCTAATACACAAAATATAAATCCATCCGCTGTCCCCTTGTGAAAATCTGTGAAATGTTTAGCCACTGGGCTATCCTGTCTACTGTGCCGAATATCTCCTAGATGTTCCATTATTCTTAACTTGACTTTTCTGGAAGTTTGTCCCACATACCATTTGTGACACCCACAACCAATGATATACACCACTCCTCCCGAGTTACAGTCATAATATTCCAAAGCCCTATACCTCTTATTATTGATCTTTGTGCCATCTAAGTTCTTCACTTTGCTGCAGACCTTACATTTGCCGCATTTATATGTCCCTACCTTTGATGCACTAATATTACTCCTTGAAAAATGCCTAGTATTCAGGATCTCCTTAAGGTTAGGATATCTGCCGTAAGAGAAGATGATTTTGCTAGGGAAAAACTTCCCTACTCTATCATCTCCCAAGACCAATGGCCACAAACTGAGCACTGTATCCCTCAAAACTTCGGAAAATTGAGAAAATTTGGTGACAAAAAATAATTTGTCCTGTTCAATGGCCTCTGCTTCATTATTAGCCGACCAATTGTACTTAAAACCTTGTCCACCTAAACTTCTCTTTCTGACCATATTTTCCTCATGCCTCTCAGAGTTTTCGGGCACTGGGAGGCCCAATTCCTTTTCAACATTTCTTCTAGCAGAACGAACTATGGCCCCAGGGTAACCCCTTGAATTCAATTTGCTTTCTATTTTATCAAACTCGCTTCCCACCAAACTCAAATCAGAAATATTGAATCCAATACGCTTGAACTCACCTGTGGGCAAAGCATTAATTAATAGCCCACTATGCATGCTCGAGGCATGCAAAAAATTATCTGCAGCTGTTTCTTTGTAGAAAGGTCTATGCTGGATCCTATTATTGGAATCTACATAAAATTCAACATCCAGATACTGGATATTACTACCCCCCTTAATATAAGTAAAGTCCAAGCCATAAGGATTTCCTTTAATTTCCGAAATGAATGTGTCAAAATCCGAGGGATCCCCTTTGCATAAAAACAAAAGGTCATCAATAAATCGTTTATATTTGACCACCTTTGTCCTGTAAAAATTGTTAGTCTAAATAATAGAATTTTCAAAAAAGGCCATGAAGAGAATAGCATATGAAGGAGCAAAAGGTGCCCCCATAGCTGTCCCTTCATTCTGCAAAAAAAATTTCCCCTCAAACTCAAAGCAGTTGTGAGTTAGACAGAATTCCAACAGTTGTATTATATAGTTGGTTCTTGGACCTTCACCCAACATTCTCTCTATGGACACCAAACCCCAAAATGTAGGATGGGAATAATTTCTCAAGAATTTGATGCTTTCTATAATGTCTTTAAATGTTAATGATCTTGCAGATAAATACAAAAAAGAAAGAGTAGTGAACTGTATTCAAAATGTAGAGTACAAATAATTATGCTACAGGAGACCCACTTAGAAAGAACTGAGCATGTGAATTTTATAAATAAAGGTTTTCGGGATGGTTATTTAGTGGAATACCTGGGGCAAAGGAAGAGAGGAGTGCTTATATTAATTGCAAGAGGAGATCCCATAGTAATAGAAGAGGATAAAAAAGAAAATCATAGATTTGTAGTACTAATGGGCTACTGGCAAGAGAGGAGGATTACACTAGCATGTATTTATATACCATCGAAAACTGCTATAATGGAGCTTAAGAAAATTTTGGGAGAAATAATCAGCTTTCTGCAAAGAATATTACTGTAATTACTTGTTACAAAGAATTAAATATGCCAAGGTTAGTGGTAGAGGAGGCTCAATTACTAACAGTTAAGATAGAAGATGAATTAAAAATGGTGATATATAACCAATCTACAGGAAAGTGCCCAGGAATAGATGGTATTCCTGTTGAAGTTTGGAAGCTAGGAGGGAAGAAAAGTGATAAATATATGAAAGGATTTGTGTAAATGTATTTTAAGAGGAGGAGGAGAAGTACCAGCATTCTGGAGAAAGCGGTGGTAGCTGTAATATCTAAAGATAGTAAAGATCCATCAGATCCAGTTTCATGCAGGCCCATTTCAATACTAAATCATGATTGTAAAGTGTTTGTCAAAATGACTTAAAAAATTGTCAAAGATAATGCCAAAATCGGTAGATATGGATCATTTTGCTTTTGTGGAGGACAGACAAACATTTGACAACATTAACAGAACACTGATGATCCAGATGGAAGCAGAATATAAGAAAATATCACTGTTATTGGTGGTTCTTTATGCAGAGCAAGCTGGAACTTTATGACCAGAGCAATGGAAGCATTTGCATTAACTGATAAAATTATAAGGTTGATTAGGAGGATATATAAGGGATCAGAGGTGAAGATTAAAGTGGGTGGGGTCCTCTCTGATAATCTCTGCTTCAGCAGAGAAACCAGGTAGGGGTGTCCTCTCTCCCCTTTGTTTGGATTGTATTTGAAAATAAGCAACTCAGAAATTCGAGGATATAATTGGTATGGCAGTCAAGTAAAGTTGGTTTTATTTGCAGATGATATTATTTTATACTTGATAAAACCAGAAAGGGACATTACTGTGCTGTGGAACATATTGGGACAGTTTCCAGTCTTTTCGGAATAGAGAATTAATGAAACTAAAATAAAGGCAATAGCGGTAAATTATGTATCCACATACAATTTGGTTCAGCAATATCCATACTTATGGGGCATGATAAAATGAAGTATTTAGGAATATGGATTAAAAATGATTCCGGTATGGCTGCTTAAGGATATGTGGAAAGAGACTTAACAAAATATAATACAAAATCTGAGAAAATGGAAGGTCTTTTGTTTGGATATCAGTAGTAAGATAACAAGCAGTTAAAATGTTTTAGTCCCTTTAGTGGCACACACAGGTCATGAATATTTTTATCAACCAGAGGAGAAGTTGTGGATAGCAGTTAATAAAGAGCTGAAGGATTTTATCTGAAAGAGGAAGAGTGGCAAGATTAAAGTGGTATAAGTTTATTCTTCCAGGAGAACAGGGCAGACTTGGATTACCTGATTTGAAGGGGTATTTCAGAGCAACACAGTTAAGGCTCCTATACATATCACAAGCAGAAAACTATAATTCAAAGTGGAAAGAGATGATGAAACGGGGAACTTCAAGAAACAAGGAGAGACTGGGATTTTGGATGCAGACCTTTAAGGAGAATAACTGTAATCATGCAGAATATTATATTCATAAAGTAGTGAAAGGTATTCTAAGAACTAAACCAACACGGGAATGGAGAAAGGAGATTCTGCCAATAGAAGATGACTGCAATTAGGGATGTAGACAATAGGTAGGAGGGGGCTGGAATTTATTAGAGAAAACTGGCAAAGGAGCAAAGGTATTGGCAACAAACAACTAGAGAGGAAACGATAATAGATTGGGAAGATGCCAAGAACTAATTTGGACTGCTGGTTAGAGATTGCCTTCCCTATCAAGGATTGATAGAGTATAGGCAAAGAGAAAGAAATAGGGCGTCCTAAATGCAAGACC